>NW_024061231.1:187678-331681 GCF_016432855.1 Salvelinus namaycush
CCCTCCTCATCTCTCAGCAGTTCCCTGCATCTGGCATCAATGTATTCCATGAAGATGAGATTGATGTTCTGGCCTCTTCATCCCCTCCTTCATCTCTCAGCAGGTTCACTGCATCTGGCATCAATGTCCTCCATGAAGATGAGATTGATGTTCTGGCCTCTCATCCCCTCCTCCATCTCTCAGCAGGTTCACTGCATCTGGCATCAATGTCCTCCATGAAGATGAGATTGATGTTCTGGCCTCTCATCCCCTCATTCATCTCTCAGCAGGTTCACTGCATCTGGCATCAATGTCCTCCATGAAGATGAGATTGATGTTCTGGCCTCTTCATCCCTCCTCCTTCATCTCTCAGCAGGTTTCACTGCATCTGGCATCAATGTCCTCCATGAAGATGAGATTGATGTTCTGGTCCTCTCCCCTCCTCCATCTCTCCGCAGGTTCACTGCATTGGCATCAATGTCCTCCATGAAGATGATATTGATGTTCTGGCCTCTCATCCCCTCCTTCATCTCTCAACAGGTTCCCTGCATCTGGCATCAATGTCCTCCATGAAGATGAGATTGATGTTCTGGCCTCTCATCCCCTCCTTCATCTCTCAGCAGGTTCACTGCATCTGGCATCAATGTCCTCCATGAAGATGAGATTGATGTTCTGGCCTCTCATCCCTCCTTCATCTCTCAGCAGGTTCACTGCATCTGGCATCAATGTCCTCCATGAAGATGAGATTGATGTTCTGGCCTCTCATCCCCTCCTTCCATCTCTCAGCAGGTTCACTGCATCTGGCATCAATGTCCTCCATGAAGATGAGATTGATGTTCTGGCCTCTCATCCCCTCCTTCATCTCTCAGCAGGTTCACTGCATCTGGCATCAATGTCCTCCATGAAGATGAGATTGATGTTCTGGCCTCTCATCCCCTCCTTCATCTCTCAGCAGGTTCACTGCATCTGGCATCAATGTCCTCCATGAAGATGAGATTGATGTTCTGGCCTCTCATCCCCTCCTTCATCTCTCAGCAGGTTCACTGCATCTGTCATCAATGTCCTCCATGAAGATGAGATTGATGTTCTGGCCTCTCATCCCCTCCTTCATCTCTCAGCAGATTCACTGCATCTGGTATCAATGTCCTCCATGAAGATGAGATTGATGTTCTGGCCTCTCATCCCCTCCTTCATCTCTCAGCAGGTTCACTGCATCTGGCATCAATGTCCTCCATGAAGATGAGATTGATGTTTCTGGCCTCTCATCCCTCCTTCATCTCTCAGCAGGTTCACTGCATCTGGGCATCAATGTCCTCCATGAAGATGAGATTGATGTTCTGGCCTCTCATCCCCTCCTTCATCTCTCAGCAGGTTCCCTGCATCTGGCATCAATGTCCTCCATGAAGATGAGATTGATGTTCTGGCCTCTCATCCCCTCCTTCATCTCTCAGCAGGTTCACTGCATCTGGCATCAATGTCCTCCATGAAGATGAGATTGATGTTCTGGCCTCTCATCCCCTCCTTCATCTCTCAGCAGGTTCACTGCATCTGGCATCAATGTCCTCCATGAAGATGAGATTGATGTTCTGGCCTTCTCATCCCCTCCTTCATCTCTCAGCAGGTTCACTGCATTGGGCATCAATGTCCTCCATGAAGATGAGATTGATGTTCTGGCCTCTCATCCCCTCCTTCATCTCTCAGCAGGTTCACTGCATCTGGCATCAATGTCCTCCATGAAGATGAGATTGATGTTCTGGCCTCTCATCCCCTCCTTCATCTCTCAGCAGGATTCACTGCATCTGGCATCAATGTCCTCCATGAAGATGAGATTGATGTTCTGGCCTCTCATCCCCTCCTTCATCTCTCAGCAGGTTCCCTGCATCTGGCATCAATGTCCTCCATGAAGATGAGATTGATTTTCTGGCCTCTCATCCCCTCCTTCATCTCTCAGCAGGTTCACTGCATTGGGCATCAATGTCCTCCATGAAGATGAGATTGATGTTCTGGCCTCTCATCCCCTCCTTCATCTCTCAGCAGGTTCACTGCATCTGGCATCAATGTCCTCCATGAAGATGAGATTGATGTTCTGGCCTCTCATCCCCTCCTTCATCTCTCAGCAGGTTCACTGCATCTGGCATCAATGTCCTCCATGAAGATGAGATTGATGTTCTGGCCTCTCATCCCCTCCTTCATCTCTCAGCAGGTTCCCTGCATCTGGCATCAATGTCCTCCATGAAGATGAGATTGATGTTCTGGCCTCTCATCCCCTCCTTCATCTCTCAGCAGGTTCACTGCATCTGGGCATCAATGTCCTCCATGAAGATGAGATTGATGTTCTGGCCTCTCATCCCCTCCTTCATCTCTCAGCAGGTTCCCTGCATCTGGCATCAATGTCCTCCATGAAGATGAGATTGATGTTCTGGCCTCTCATCCCCTCCTTCATCTCTCAGCAGGTTCACTGCATCTGGCATCAATGTCCTCCATGAAGATGAGATTGATGTTCTGGCCTCTCATCCCCTCCTTCATCTCTCAGCAGGTTCACTGCATCTGGCATCAATGTCCTCCATGAAGATGAGATTGATGTTCTGGCTTCTCATCCCCTCCTTCATCTCTCAGCAGATTCACTGCATCTGGTATCAATGTCCTCCATGACGATGAGATTGATGTTCTGGCCTCTCATCCCCTCCTTCATCTCTCAGCAGGTTCACTGCATCTGGCATCAATGTCCTCCATGAAGATGAGAGTGATGTTCTGGCCTCTCATCCCCTCCTCCATCTCTTAGCAGGTTTCCTGCATCTGGCATCAATGTCCTCCATGAAGATGAGAATGATGTTCTGGCCTCTCATCCCCTCCTTCATCTCTCAGCAGGTTCACTGCATCTGGCATCAATGTCCTCCATGAAGATGAGATTGATGTTCTGGCCTCTCATCCCCTCCTTCATCTATCAGCAGGTTCACTGCATCTGGCATCAATGTCCTCCATGAAGATGAGATTGATGTTCTGGCCTCTCATCCCCTCCTTCATCTCTCAGCAGGTTCACTGCATCTGGCATCAATGTCCTCCATGAAGATGAGATTGATGTTCTGGCCTCTCATCCCCTCCTCCATCTCTCAGCAGGTTCACTGCATTGGGCATCAATGTCCTCCATGAAGATGAGATTGATGTTCTGGCCTCTCATCCCCTCCTTCATCTCTCAGCAGGTTCCCTGCATCTGGCATCAATGTCCTCCATGAAGATGAGATTGATGTTCTGGCCTCTCATCCCCTCCTCCATCTCTCAGCAGGTTCACTGCATCTGGCATCAATGTCCTCCATGAAGATGAGATTGATGTTCTGGCCTCTCATCCCCTCCTTCATCTCTCAGCAGGTTCACTGCATCTGGCATCAATGTCCTCCATGAAGATGAGATTGATGTTCTGGCCTCTCATCCCCTCCTTCATCTCTCAGCAGGTTCACTGCATCTGGCATCAATGTCCTCCATGAAGATGAGATTGATGTTCTGGCCTCTCATCCCCTCCTTCATCTCTCAGCAGGTTCACTGCATCTGGCATCAATGTCCTCCATGAAGATGAGATTGATGTTCTGGCCTCTCATCCCCTCCTTCATCTCTCAGCAGGTTCCCTGCATCTGGCATCAATGTCCTCCATGAAGATGAGATTGATGTTCTGGCCTCTCATCCCCTCCTCCATCTCTCAGCAGGTTCACTGCATCTGGCATCAATGTCCTCCATGAAGATGAGATTGATGTTCTGGCCTCTCATCCCCTCCTCCATCTCTCAGCAGGTTCACTGCATCTGGCATCAATGTCCTCCATGAAGATGAGATTGATGTTCTGGCCTCTCATCCCCTCCTCCATCTCTCAGCAGGTTCACTGCATCTGGCATCAATGTCCTCCATGAAGATGAGATTGATGTTCTGGCCTCTCATCCCCTCCTTCATCTCTCAGCAGGTTCCCTGCATCTGGCATCAATGTCCTCCATGAAGATGAGATTGATGTTCTGGCCTCTCATCCCCTCCTTCATCTCTCAGCAGGTTCACTGCATCTGGCATCAATGTCCTCCATGAAGATGAGATTGATGTTCTGGCCTCTCATCCCCTCCTCCATCTCTCAGCAGGTTCACTGCATCTGGCATCAATGTCCTCCATGAAGATGAGATTGATGTTCTGGCCTCTCATCCCCTCCTTCATCTCTCAGCAGGTTCACTGCATCTGGCATCAATGTCCTCCATGAAGATGAGATTGATGTTCTGGCCTCTCATCCCCTCCTTCATCTCTCAGCAGATTCACTGCATCTGGTATCAATGTCCTCCATGACGATGAGATTGATGTTCTGGCCTCTCATCCCCTCCTTCATCTCTCAGCAGGTTCACTGCATCTGGCATCAATGTCCTCCATGAAGATGAGAGTGATTTTCTGGCCTCTCATCCCCTCCTCCATCTCTCAGCAGGTTCCCTGCATCTGGCATCAATGTCCTCCATGAAGATGAGATTGATGTTCTGGCCTCTCATCCCCTCCTCCATCTCTCAGCAGGTTCACTGCATCTGGTATCAATGTCCTCCATGAAGATGAGATTGATGTTCTGGCCTCTCATCCCCTCCTTCATCTCTCAGCAGGTTCCCTGCATCTGGCATCAATGTCCTCCATGAAGATGAGATTGATTTTCTGGCCTCTCATCCCCTCCTTCATCTCTCAGCAGGTTCACTGCATCTGGCATCAATGTCCTCCATGAAGATGAGATTGATGTTCTGGCCTCTCATCCCCTCCTCCATCTCTCAGCAGGTTCACTGCATTGGGCATCAATGTCCTCCATGAAGATGAGATTGATGTTCTGGCCTCTCATCCCCTCCTTCATCTCTCAGCAGGTTCCCTGCATCTGGCATCAATGTCCTCCATGAAGATGAGATTGATGTTCTGGCCTCTCATCCCCTCCTCCATCTCTCATCAGGTTCACTGCATCTGGCATCAATGTCCTCCATGAAGATGAGATTGATGTTCTGGCCTCTCATCCCCTCCTTCATCTCTCAGCAGGTTCACTGCATCTGGCATCAATGTCCTCCATGAAGATGAGATTGATGTTCTGGCCTCTCATCCCCTCCTTCATCTCTCAGCAGGTTCACTGCATCTGGCATCAATGTCCTCCATGAAGATGAGATTGATGTTCTGGCCTCTCATCCCCTCCTTCATCTCTCAGCAGGTTCACTGCATCTGGCATCAATGTCCTCCATGAAGATGAGATTGATGTTCTGGCCTCTCATCCCCTCCTTCATCTCTCAGCAGGTTCCCTGCATCTGGCATCAATGTCCTCCATTAAGATGAGATTGATGTTCTGGCCTCTCATCCCCTCCTCCATCTCTCAGCAGGTTCACTGCATCTGGCATCAATGTCCTCCATGAAGATGAGATTGATGTTCTGGCCTCTCATCCCCTCCTCCATCTCTCAGCAGGTTCACTGCATCTGGCATCAATGTCCTCCATGAAGATGAGATTGATGTTCTGGCCTCTCATCCCCTCCTCCATCTCTCAGCAGGTTCACTGCATCTGGCATCAATGTCCTCCATGAAGATGAGATTGATGTTCTGGCCTCTCATCCCCTCCTTCATCTCTCAGCAGGTTCCCTGCATCGGGCATCAATGTCCTCCATGAAGATGAGATTGATGTTCTGGCCTCTCATCCCCTCCTTCATCTCTCAGCAGGTTCACTGCATCTGGCATCAATGTCCTCCATGAAGATGAGATTGATGTTCTGGCCTCTAGTCCCCTCCTCCATCTCTCAGCAGGTTCACTGCATCTGGCATCAATGTCCTCCATGAAGATGAGATTGATGTTCTGGCCTCTCATCCCCTCCTTCATCTCTCAGCAGGTTCACTGCATCTGGCATCAATGTCCTCCATGAAGATGAGATTGATGTTCTGGCCTCTCATCCCCTCCTTCATCTCTCAGCAGATTCACTGCATCTGGTATCAATGTCCTCCATGACGATGAGATTGATGTTCTGGCCTCTCATCCCCTCCTTCATCTCTCAGCAGGTTCACTGCATCTGGCATCAATGTCCTCCATGAAGATGAGAGTGATGTTCTGGCCTCTCATCCCCTCCTCCATCTCTCAGCAGGTTCCCTGCATCTGGCATCAATGTCCTCCATGAAGATGAGATTGATGTTCTGGCCTCTCATCCCCTCCTTCATCTCTCAGCAGGTTCCCTGCATCTGGCATCAATGTCCTCCATGAAGATGAGAATGATGTTCTGGCCTCTCATCCCCTCCTTCATCTCTCAGCAGGTTCACTGCATCTGGCATCAATGTCCTCCATGAAGATGAGATTGATGTTCTGGCCTCATCCCCTCCTTCATCTCTCAGCAGGTTCACTGCATCTGGCATCAATGTCCTCCATGAAGATGAGATTGATGTTCTGGCCTCTCATCCCCTCCTTCACCTCTCAGCAGGTTCACTGCATCTGGCATCAATGTCCTCCATGAAGATGAGATTGATGTTCTGGCCTCTCATCCCCTCCTCCATCTCTCAGCAGGTTCACTGCATTGGGCATCAATGTCCTCCATGAAGATGAGATTGATGTTCTGGCCTCTCATCCCCTCCTCCATCTCTCAGCAGGTTCACTGCATCTGGCATCAATGTCCTCCATGAAGATGAGATTGATGTTCTGGCCTCTCATCCCCTCCTTCATCTCTCAGCAGGTTCCCTGCATCTGGCATCAATGTCCTCCATGAAGATGAGATTGATGTTCTGGCCTCTCATCCCCTCCTCCATCTCTCAGCAGGTTCACTGCATCTGGCATCAATGTCCTCCATGAAGATGAGATTGATGTTCTGGCCTCTCATCCCCTCCTTCACCTCTCAGCAGGTTCACTGCATCTGGCATCAATGTCCTCCATGAAGATGAGATTGATGTTCTGGCCTCTCATCCCCTCCTCCATCTCTCAGCAGGTTCACTGCATTGGGCATCAATGTCCTCCATGAAGATGAGATTGATGTTCTGGCCTCTCATCCCCTCCTCCATCTCTCAGCAGGTTCACTGCATCTGGCATCAATGTCCTCCATGAAGATGAGATTGATGTTCTGGCCTCTCATCCCCTCCTTCATCTCTCAGCAGGTTCCCTGCATCTGGCATCAATGTCCTCCATGAAGATGAGATTGATGTTCTGGCCTCTCATCCCCTCCTCCATCTCTCAGCAGGTTCACTGCAGCTGGCATCAATGTCCTCCATGAAGATGAGATTGATGTTCTGGCCTCTCATCCCCTCCTCCATCTCTCAGCAGGTTCACTGCATCTGGCATCAATGTCCTCCATGAAGATGAGATTGATGTTCTGGCCTCTCATCCCCTCCTCCATCTCTCAGCAGGTTCACTGCATCTGGCATCAATGTCCTCCATGAAGATGAGATTGATGTTCTGGCCTCTCATCCCCTCCTTCATCTCTCAGCAGGTTCCCTGCATCTGGCATCAATGTACTCCATGAAGATGAGATTGATGTTCTGGCCTCTCATCCCCTCCTTCATCTCTCAGCAGGTTCACTGCATCTGGCATCAATGTCCTCCATGAAGATGAGATTGATGTTCTGGCCTCTCATCCCTCCTTCATCTCTCAGCAGGTTCCCTGCATCTGGCATCAATGTCCTCCATGAAGATGAGATTGATGTTCTGGCCTCTCATCCCCTCCTCCATCTCTCAGCAGGTTCACTGCAGCTGGCATCAATGTCCTCCTTGAAGATGAGATTGATGTTCTGGCCTCTCATCCCCTCCTCCATCTCTCAGCAGGTTCACTGCATCTGGCATCAATGTCCTCCATGAAGATGAGATTGATGTTCTGGCCTCTCATCCCCTCCTCCATCTCTCAGCAGGTTCACTGCATCTGGCATCAATGTCCTCCATGAAGATGAGATTGATGTTCTGGCCTCTCATCCCCTCCTTCATCTCTCAGCAGGTTCCCTGCATCTGGCATCAATGTACTCCATGAAGATGAGATTGATGTTCTGGCCTCTCATCCCCTCCTTCATCTCTCAGCAGGTTCACTGCATCTGGCATCAATGTCCTCCATGAAGATGAGATTGATGTTCTGGCCTCTCATCCCTCCTTCATCTCTCAGCAGGTTCCCTGCATCTGGCATCAATGTCCTCCATGAAGATGAGATTGATGTTCTGGCCTCTCATCCCCTCCTCCATCTCTCAGCAGGTTCACTGCATCTGGCATCAATGTCCTCCATGAAGATGAGATTGATGTTCTGGCCTCTCATCCCCTCCTTCATCTCTCAGCAGGTTCACTGCATCTGGCATCAATGTCCTCCATGAAGATGAGATTGATGTTCTGGCCTCTCATCCCCTCCTCCATCTCTCAGCAGGTTCACTGCATTGGGCATCAATGTCCTCCATGAAGATGAGATTGATGTTCTGGCCTCTCATCCCCTCCTTCATCTCTCAGCAGGTTCACTGCATCTGGCATCAATGTCCTCCATGAAGATGAGATTGATGTTCTGGCCTCTCATCCCCTCCTTCATCTCTCAGCAGGTTCACTGCATCTGGCATCAATGTCCTCCATGAAGATGAGATTGATGTTCTGGCCTCTCATCCCCTCCTCCATCTCTCAGCAGGTTCACTGCATTGGGCATCAATGTCCTCCATGAAGATGAGATTGATGTTCTGGCCTCTCATCCCCTCCTTCATCTCTCAGCAGGTTCCCTGCATCTGGCATCAATGTCCTCCATGAAGATGATATTGATGTTCTGGCCTCTCATCCCCTCCTTCATCTCTCAGCAGGTTCACTGCATCTGGCATCAATGTCCTCCATGAAGATGAGATTGATGTTCTGGCCTCTCATCCCCTCCTCCATCTCTCAGCAGGTTCACTGCATTGGGCATCAATGTCCTCCATGAAGATGAGATTGATGTTCTGGCCTCTCATCCCCTCCTTCATCTCTCAGCAGGTTCCCTGCATCTGGCATCAATGTCCTCCATGAAGATGAGATTGATGTTCTGGCCTCTCATCCCCTCATTCATCTCTCAGCAGGTTCACTGCATCTGGCATCAATGTCCTCCATGAAGATGAGATTGATGTTCTGGCCTCTCATCCCTCCTTCATCTCTCAGCAGGTTCCCTGCATCTGGCATCAATGTCCTCCATGAAGATGAGATTGATGTTCTGGCCTCTCATCCCCTCCTCCATCTCTCAGCAGGTTCACTGCATCTGGAATCAATGTCCTCCATGAAGATGAGATTGATGTTCTGGCCTCTCATCCCCTCCTTCATCTCTCAGCAGGTTCACTGCATCTGGCATCAATGTCCTCCATGAAGATGAGATTGATGTTCTGGCCTCTCATCCCCTCCTCCATCTCTCAGCAGGTTCACCGCATCTGACATCAATGTCCTCCATGAAGATGAGATTGATGTTCTGGCCTCTCATCCCCTCATTCATCTCTCAGCAGGTTCACTGCATCTGGCATCAATGTCCTCCATGAAGATGAGAATGATGTTCTGGCCTCTCATCCCCTCCTCCATCTGTCAGAAGGTTCACTGCATCTGGCATCAATGTCCTCCATGAAGATGAGAGTGATGTTCTGGCCTCTCATCCCCTCCTCCATCTCTCAGCAGGTTCACTTCATCTGGCATCAATGTCCTCCATGAAGATGAGATTGATGTTCTGGCCTCTCATCCCCTCCTTCATCTCTCAGCAGGTTCCCTGCATCTGGCATCAATGTACTCCATGAAGATGAGATTGATGTTCTGGCCTCTCATCCCCTCCTTCATCTCTCAGCAGGTTCACTGCATCTGGCATCAATGTCCTCCATGAAGATGAGATTGATGTTCTGGCCTCTCATCCCTCCTTCATCTCTCAGCAGGTTCCCTGCATCTGGCATCAATGTCCTCCATGAAGATGAGATTGATGTTCTGGCCTCTCATCCCCTCCTCCATCTCTCAGCAGGTTCACTGCATCTGGCATCAATGTCCTCCATGAAGATGAGATTGATGTTCTGGCCTCTCATCCCCTCCTTCATCTCTCAGCAGGTTCACTGCATCTGGCATCAATGTCCTCCATGAAGATGAGATTGATGTTCTGGCCTCTCATCCCCTCCTCCATCTCTCAGCAGGTTCACTGCATTGGGCATCAATGTCCTCCATGAAGATGAGATTGATGTTCTGGCCTCTCATCCCCTCCTTCATCTCTCAGCAGGTTCCCTGCATCTGGCATCAATGTCCTCCATGAAGATGATATTGATGTTCTGGCCTCTCATCCCCTCCTTCATCTCTCAGCAGGTTCACTGCATCTGGCATCAATGTCCTCCATGAAGATGAGATTGATGTTCTGGCCTCTCATCCCCTCCTCCATCTCTCAGCAGGTTCACTGCATTGGGCATCAATGTCCTCCATGAAGATGAGATTGATGTTCTGGCCTCTCATCCCCTCCTTCATCTCTCAGCAGGTTCCCTGCATCTGGCATCAATGTCCTCCATGAAGATGAGATTGATGTTCTGGCCTCTCATCCCCTCATTCATCTCTCAGCAGGTTCACTGCATCTGGCATCAATGTCCTCCATGAAGATGAGATTGATGTTCTGGCCTCTCATCCCTCCTTCATCTCTCAGCAGGTTCCCTGCATCTGGCATCAATGTCCTCCATGAAGATGAGATTGATGTTCTGGCCTCTCATCCCCTCCTCCATCTCTCAGCAGGTTCACTGCATCTGGAATCAATGTCCTCCATGAAGATGAGATTGATGTTCTGGCCTCTCATCCCCTCCTTCATCTCTCAGCAGGTTCACTGCATCTGGCATCAATGTCCTCCATGAAGATGAGATTGATGTTCTGGCCTCTCATCCCCTCCTCCATCTCTCAGCAGGTTCACTGCATCTGACATCAATGTCCTCCATGAAGATGAGATTGATGTTCTGGCCTCTCATCCCCTCATTCATCTCTCAGCAGGTTCACTGCATCTGGCATCAATGTCCTCCATGAAGATGAGAATGATGTTCTGGCCTCTCATCCCCTCCTCCATCTGTCAGAAGGTTCACTGCATCTGGCATCAATGTCCTCCATGAAGATGAGAGTGATGTTCTGGCCTCTCATCCCCTCCTCCATCTCTCAGCAGGTTCACTTCATCTGGCATCAATGTCCTCCATGAAGATGAGATTGATGTTCTGGCCTCTCATCCCCTCCTCCATCTCTCAGCAGGTTCACTGCATTTGACAAACTAAAGAAGAGATACATCATTATTTACAAACTAAATTAATCAAACACTGAAAAAAAATATTCAAAATAAACTGAAAAAAACTCCATATTACTGCATCCCACCTGTCATCCTTTTTCATGTTCAGGAAGTGAAGCTGGTGGTCACGCTGGCAGGAAACCCCCAACACACCTGTCTCCTCCTATTTCCTTGTTTTGGGTTTGGACCTGATGGCGTTGCCTGCTTGAAATCCATGGGAACCCCCCAAAAATGACAATATAATATCTAGTACAGTACAGGTATAACGTACTGAGCTGTTGAGGCTCACAAACGAGATGTCTAATATACCTGGATACAACTTTATAGTTGTTGGACTCCAGGAAGAGTAGCTGCTGTTACCACCACTGTCCCATTGTCCTGTAAAGAGATGTCTAATATACCTGGATACAACTTTATAGTTGTTGGACTCCAGGAAGAGTAGCTGCTGTTACCACCACTGTCCCATTGTCCTGTAAAGAGATGTCTAATATACCTGGAAACAACTTTATAGTTGTTGGACCCCAGGAAGAGTGTCGTGGAAAATCATTTCAAATACAACGCTTATCAGAACTTGTAAATTCAAACATGCTCTTTATTACAACTGTACAGCCAACTGGCATGTCCCCGCGGAACACACCCCGCGGAACACACACCGTGGAACACACCCCGCGGAACCCACCCCTCCCAGAAGTCCATTTCCTATATTTATACACACATAGTATTATGTCCATCCCCTATGAAGTCATTCACCACCATCTGCCTTCAATCAGTTTATAATGGTGGCCGGACCCTCTATCCCAGTGTGTCAACAGACCCCATGCTTAGTGTGTCCAACTGCTCCAGGCGCCTCTCTGGTATGTCCTTATTGGAATTGGCAGACTTTATGTCTCTTCTTATCATTAGTGTCCAGTTGCCTTAGGCCTATTTCTCTGGTATGTGTCTTATTGGAATTGTCAGACTATATGTCTCTTCTACCATTAGCATCCAGTTGCCTTAGGCATATTTCTCTGGTATGTGTCTGGTCAGTCTGTCAGCACAATGGAGAAAATAAGAGGGCCAGAACGTCCCCTAGTATATCTCCATTACCACAGTCTCATGATCAACGTGAACATGTGGCTCGCTACTTTAATGTTCAGCTGTCTTATGTTACTACTACAATCCCCCCTCTGGGGCTATTAAGCCACATAAATGATACAAATAAGACTTTGGGATAGTAAATGAAAATACCTATGATAAACAAGAAAATACAAAAAATAAAAACAAAGTGAAGCAGATAAACCAACTAGACCAAACATCTCCAATGTGAAATAGGAGTAAAAGATCCAATCAGAAACATTAAAGAAAACCCAACTAGACCAAACATCTCCAATGTGAAATAGGAGTAAAAGATCCAATCAGAAACATTAAAGAAAACCTAACTAGACCAAACATCTCCAATGTGAAATAGGAGTAAAAGATCCAATCAGAAACATTAAAGAAAACCTAACTAGACCAAACATCTCCAATGTGAAATAGGAGTAAAAGATCCAATCAGAAACATTAAAGAAAACCTAACTAGACCAAACATCTCCAATGTGAAATAGGAGTAAAAGATCCAATCAGAAACATTAAAGAAAACCTAACTAGACCAAACATCTCTAGTTTTCATAAGAGTAAAAGATCTAATTTGGTATAAAAGATAATACAATGAATATAATAATAAAATAAAAATGCTAAAACCCATTATCTAGGAGCACAGTCCTCATCCTTACAAATAAGACAATCTCCTCTTTAACACATGGCACAGAAAAAAGGTTCTGGGTGATGGTTATGACCATCCTCATGAATTTTTGTACACCACTTGCAATAGTGACGCAAATGACACTTTTTGTGGACATGTATAAGTAAACATATATCTGAACTGGGTAATTGAACATATACATGGAAATCATCCTTACGAAAATCGTGACACGCATGACCAACCCCCCAATCACTTCATAGAGACAGTTAGGGTTACCAAAGGGGCAGTCAAGAGGTCCTCCAACCGCATTGCAAGGCTTTCCATACTTATTGGTATAATTGCCTGGGCTTCCTGGTACAAGATCAATCACCACAGGAGAGTCATCTCTCATTACAGACATCTGTTTAACTGTTGTCTGAACCACAATTAACTTTACCAGGGGTATAACACAACAAACTGCAATACCCAGAGTCAATAACCCTCCTTCCAACACGATGGCCATCCTAGCAAACATGGCTCCCCACTTTCCTAACGCTAGGTCTAACCAATCCCATACAAGGGAGTCTAAACCAGCATTAGCCTTTACTTCTGCTCATAATCCTTTGAGTTTGTCCATAGCAATATTGGGAATAAAGGTGCAACAGTCATCCCCAAACATGACACAAACTCCACCCTTCTCCGCTAAGAGCCAATGGAGAGCCTGTCTATTTCGCCAAGTCATTTTACTGGTAGCCTGTACCTGTTCCCCCAACGCCGTTGGAGCCGAATCAGTATAGTTAATGAACATCTGTTGGTTATAATATATATAATTAATCCACTCTAAATTTTTATTTGGTGTTATCCACAAAAACATAGATTCAAATCCTGATTTAACTTCATCTCTTGCCTTGAACTCTCGAGGTACACCTCTAGGCTGGCCAATTGCATCAAGGTATACCTCAGGGTCTTCCTCATACTTCCTTTTAACTCTAGAATTAACATAGTCATCGTGGGGTGATTTAATAATGGTAACCTGTTGAATTGCTCTTACTAAGACACAAAGACCAATCCATTCATTAGGCAATACATTCAACAATTTGTTTTTTCCACACATCCAGAAATTATCCGCAATACCTCTGTCTTGATTCTTTAGCATAGTGAGAGACGGTGCAACCTGAGTTATGTGACCACACAACCCTTTTCTATTCATAATCAACCCTTTATCATTACTTTTACGAACTCCCACATTCTCTAACACCCAAATAGTATCACTTCTACTGTGGTGTTTCCTACATCAATTCCTTCGGTGTGGTGTCTGTAAAAACATTCATATTTTCCTTCAACCACGGTACCTCTGTCTAATTGAGGTACAGTTAATTCAGTTCTAATGTTATAGGCATCACAATCATTGTCTCCCAACATGGTCTTATTCAACATAGTTTTACCCCTAGTGCTTACCCAGAGCAATCCTATATTCTATGTCACACAAGGGAATAGAATACTTTCTATTGGTACAATGGTCATTTTTCCAACTTACACAGTTTTTAAATGATGACAGTTCAGAGACTATTAAAAGATCAGACAAATGTGATTTTCTACACAAAATACAATTGTCCATTCTGTGTTTGTTTGCCATATACTTAGCCCATTTGTACCACTCGTTCTTCACTACTTCTTCTCGTGTGCTGTCCTTGAGTGGCTCTAATATATCTAATTCTGTCGCTTTTTCAATGTTCTTATCTTGAGGTAGATCATTAGAGTTTATCAGAAAGTTCCAAATGTCAGTAAAAAACTCTCCTGACTCTGATGTCTCAGGTTGCTTTGTGGGTACAGTGATCTGCTTGGTAAGGGAGGTCGATGTCATCTTAGCGGTAGCTACTGTGGTCGTCACAGCAACCGCCACCCTTGTTGTTGTCACAGGTTCTTCCTGTTCAGGTGCAGGGGTAGGATCAATCTTAATGACCATGGTGCTACTCCCTTCGGTCACTGTTGTTCTTGTTATTTCAACTATTAATTCTTCACCTTCAACTGGTTCAATCTGATTCATGATGAGCACCCTCTCGTCTTTTTCTTTGATTAATGTCAGGTCACATCCTTTCGGATCCCAAACGACTTGTCCCTTTGTTTGGTGATGTGTCCATCCACAGAGTGCCATCTCTGGTAAGGGTTTGATCCTTATGATTGAGATAGACTTCAGTTCTCCAGCTTCTGTTATAAGTTGAGGTGGAACAGAGATTCTAACCTTGTCAGTCTTTTTGGATTGTTCGGCTGATTCCTTTCTTCTCTTCCTGCTTCCACCATACCTCTTGATTGTGCATTAGTCTGTTGGTTCTATACTAGCATTCACTGTTACTTCTGTTATGTCAATGTCATTATTCTTTTGTTGTTCTAACTTCAATTGTCTGTAAAGGAGACCATTCAAAAGTTTGAAAGTCAATTGTGGGGAAATCCCCATTTTCTTCAGCTTGCAGGACTTTTCCTCCTCTTTCTTCACCTGAGGCACCCTCCTCAGGCCGGACTTAACTTCCATCTGGAAGGTTTCAATTTTTAGGGACAAGATGTTCTCATTCTGTGCCTTGTGAGGCCTCTCCTCCTCTTCTGGGTGCATTAGTCGGTGCACTTGTCGTATTTTGACTTTCACTTCATTTGCTGTTTTCTTGGCTCCTCCCTGGCGTCTCAATCGTTTCCGCTGCTCCTGCTCCCTCTGGGCTCCCTCCTGGTGAATCAGCATCCTCTGTGTCCTCATCTCTATGTGGTTGTATCCTTCTCTCTGTTGGGACTCAGCTGCAGCGGTTCAGATGGTACCACGTCTGGCTTCCTTTCACTTTGACGGCCGTTCTTGTTGCTTTGGCCACCTCATAGGGTCCATCTCTCCTCGGTTGATCCCACTTCCTCCGGATCCCTCCAACGTGGACTAGATCTCCTGGTATCACTGGGAGAGGTCCTTCTGGTCCCCTTGGATCATCAGACGCAGAACCTCTCGTCCTGGTTCAGGTTTCTGCCTACTTTCTGTGAGGCATTCATACTTAGAGACTTATGGCCTCTGTTCTATGATTGCACCATACATCCTCTTACTTCCATCACTCATCACATAACAAACTGACATTCCAGCTGAAGCTGGCGAACCCCTCTCCTTCTGTTTTCCTAGACATAAGACTTGGAAAACAACAGACAAAACATAACAGCATTGACAATGTTATGTGTTATGCATAAATATATTCATGCAAACTGAAATCTGAGACCATGACAATTCCCACTCTCTCTTTACCTGACTCTATGCCTCCAGGATACTTTTCTGCTGGACTCCACAAAAATAAAAGCCCTAAAAAGCTTCCTCATGCTTCCACCCAGTCTTCCCCTTTCGGCCCCAGGTTCTGAGAGGTGTTCCCAAATCATGTCAATTTTTACTTAGTTTCCCATCTGCTCCATTTTAACTGATAATCATGTGCATAACCTACAATTAACATTATCTCTTCTTGAATTAATTCAACACTGTTTATGCTTTCATATCAATCCCTTTAACATGTTTGTTTAGAGTATAATATCCTATCATCTATTCTTTTTCACATGATGTATTAAAAAATGAAACAAGTAACCCCCAATCTCAACCCAGTATGTCTATAGTGGAATCTAGTCTCTCTCTCTCTCTCTCTCTGATTCCACGTCCTCTGTCATGGTGTTTTCAAGCTCACCCTTTATTCAGCTGGACCTCACTTCTCGTGAGACTTATGTACCCACCAAAGAGAAACATGAAGAACTTTACCACCGCAGTGTTGTAAGAAGTATACCACCAGCCTGGTGTATCTTGATGTACACTCAGTCTCCAGAATGCAGCCCAAACCCTTCCATTTCTGGCTGTTTTTTCCTGAGGACATACACACTAACACATGGGTTATTCCCTGACAACAGACTTCCTTCTTATAGCAAGATCACTAAATCTTAATTTTTAATAACAGCCCTATGTAACCATTCTGCCTCAAATACCTGGCCTCCTGCCACAGAAATATTCATAATGATAGTCAAATGAATGTCCCTACAGCAACTGCTGTAAAATAACATATAATCATTCAAGCGTCTTCCAGTTGGATTAATATCCAATCCTAACAAAACTAAGTCATAAGTTTCTTAAACTTTTGCTCTAATGTTCAAAATGCCACCACTTATTCTTTTTACAATATCTTTAGATATGTGAATTGTTCTATTAACTTTTGAATTGTCCCTATATTTTACACAGCCAGCTGTCTTTCCTTTTCTGTGAATTATCTCTATTTTTATACATAGTTTCTAGAAATAACACCCCTTCACTACCATTACCTTCTTTTATGAGTCCCCTAACCCATAACTGCCATTGTTTGATACATACTTAAAACATCCTTAAGTCAATTTATATATCATTTATATCAGTATCAGTCCCTCCTCAGGAACATATACACAACCTTATGTTCCTCAAAACAAAAATAAATTGACCAAACGAGAAAAAAAAAAAAAAAAAAAAAAAAAAAAAAATTATAATAATTACACATTTGCAATAAATTTCCACTATTTGTAATGTAATTAAACCTGGAGAAAACGTCCATCCGTGTCATTCTATGCCCATGTAATTATTGGTCTCTGTCTTCTTCATTCTTGGGTATCATCGCACAACAGACTACCTTTTTATTCAATCAAACAATACAATTTATCATTACAATTCCAATGACATTATAAAACAAAAGAAACAAAAAACCTCTAATCAAATATTCTGGAAGTTTTGTCAACCTCCTTGTCCCAGGATTAGATTCCAGAGCGGCCCTAGGCCTATTAAATTTAAACAGTGCTATATCTAAATAACTAAACAGTTATTTTTTTTAATTTTTTATACATTTTCCAACCCAATAATCAGGATAACAATCCTTAGTGTTTACTTTAACTCAAATTTGACCTGATCAATTCAATACACATCATCCCTTTAATAATTAACATTTATACTAAACACTTTTATTACCAGTATTATCTATTTTCCCAATAGCCCTTTTGTCTCAGTTTTTCTCTCATGAGTGGCCTGGTAATAAAAGTTCAATACCCCAATTCCTTTAATTCATAATTCACCCTGGCCCATATCATTTCAACATGTCTATTATTTGATACAGTTCACAGGTCATCAGACACAGTTGTCCCTCACTATTCAGTCGATTAGGGTGGGTATGAGCTCCACACCCACTTGTGGTGATATTCTCTCCCATGCCTTAAAGCATTCTGACGTCACCTTTTATGACAACTCCCTTATTCTACTGGTGATCTCTCAGATGAATTACAGATGATGTATTTATCAACAAAACCCTCACAGAGACCCACACTCCAATAAACCCTTTGGAGTAACTTACATCACTTTTTATATGCAGAATGAACAAAGCACATTTGTGTATTTACCCAAAGACCATAACCCCAAGGAACTGATAATTTTACCTATGAACACATGTTATATCAAAAAAACAGAAATAAACCTATTCCGAATAACTTATTCAATTTAAGGGTACAACTCTTCATAATTTTCCCAGGGACATAATAGATTTTCAAAGTAATTATACATTTTGAATAGAGTCTTGTGTCTTTTAATCATTTAAAAATTAAATCCCACCTGTTCCAACAATTTCTAGTAAAAGGTGATCAGTCTTTCACAGGAAATTCTTAGGAATCAGGGCATTTTGACACCATTAAAATGTTTCCACTCCCCTGTCTTTAGGAACAACTTAAATACATTTTTCAAAAAACATTTCCATCCTTCTGCATACCCAAATTGAAACTGAAGTGGAAAAAGCCCTTCCAATAAATCTACTAATGTATATTCATTCCCAGTACATGGTGCACTTACTAGTAAACCATAGCCAATAGCACACAGGGACTGGACTCACTTATCCAGAACTCCATTTTTTAGCCTTATCCAGATATTTTTATAGCAGCTGACTTTAATTAACTGCTTTCCACAGTAATACAGTCTCCAATGATATTTTGACCAGAGAAGATTAAACCCTTTTTTTCTGGAAAAGAAAGTATACATATCGTTAATTACACAACGTCAGCTTTTAATCTGCAAATAGTTTTTATTCCATAAACGTCTTAACATTTTTCAGAGAATGACGGTATAGAATGTCTAACAATTAAAATCCCATCGTTACTCTACTAGATGTCAAGTCAAACGTGATCTAATACTTCTTCTTGACCACATATAAACTGTAATCTCTATGAACCACTCATTGTTTGCTCAGAGACAATACACCGCCAAGTAAAAATTCCATTCACACTAACCTCAAACCGATTAGTTGTTTGTTATTTTGACAAGGAAATGAACTCTCGTATATCGGCATTTCCTGCTACCGCACTAAGTTCTAGTGTCACCTTACACTAATTTTCCCCATATTCCGCTATATCCATATTCAAAACAGGAACTATTTTCTTATTCGTTTTTAGATATTGTCAATAGTTCTACTAATCACCCGCACGTCTGCGAGGACGAGTGGAACCACATTTGTCTTTTATAGTAATGTATTTTCTGAAGATAGAATGTTACCGGGTAATGGCGTCCCCCATTATCCATTTTTTTTTCATATTCAATCCGAAGTCGGTAGAACTAATGTGCGCGTCTTTCAGGGACTCCATGGCTTTTTAAAATCCCTCTATGCTAGGGAGAAACAATAATTTTTGTTTTCATGCCACTATTTATTCATTTATTTTTCCTAAATACTCCCATGTATTATACACCTTTTATTTATTATTTTTCCGAGGTAGAGCTAATCTCCTTTCCAATTAATAATTCATTTGTCACATCACTTAATTTCTCTTATCAAAGCCTACTCTTTATAGTACAGACATTATTTCTGAATACTACAGATGACATAATGTCTTATTCTAGTACAGTACTTCAAATTTCACTGTGTTTGTCCCTTTACAGATATCATTATTAATTCATTTTATCCGTTTGGTTTAGTCTATTCTTATAGCTCTAATCAATTTTATGATTACATTTACATTACATTTAAGTCATTTAGCAGACTCTCTTATCCAGAGCGACTTATAAATTGGAAAGTTCATACATATTCATCCTGGTCCCCCCGTGGGAATGGAACCCTCAACCCTGGCGTTGCAAGCGCCATGCTCTACCAACTGAACCACACAGGTCCACTGCCCGCTCCGTTAAGATCTCTATCTAACGTCTTACTTTTACCTTTATTTATTTATTTTGTCTATACTTTCTTACCTCTTCTCTTCTCCATCTTATTGTTTGATCCTATGGTCAATTTACTAGTGAGTCAAGCCACCCCTGTTCTCCTTTTTATCCTGGCCACTCGATTTTGCACCGCTGTCTACCCTTCAGGCTATTTTTTAGACCGTAGCTTCTGTAGACACAGAGTGTCTGACGGCCTGTTTTTTCCTCCTTCTTTGTTTCACCGTACGCGAATTCTTAATGTGTCCTGGATTCCACTATTTATCTTAACCAACTTAGATTCGTTTTAACGTTATAGTACAATTTCAGTTTATTGGCGATTCTGTTTTCTCTTTTGTTACCCACTTCCTATTCGTATTATACTATTCGGTTAACGCCTTTTTAAGTATTTTTATTTATTATTTGTTTTGACACCTTTTTGTTATTCTTACCGCGGTCTCTTACCATTTTATCACATCAGTGTTTTTATCCTTGCTTATAACTTATTTTACTTCGATGTTTCTTAACTTCTTTCCCTCTGCCTAATAGCAGTTAACGGCACCCATCATCAACTCTACTCTGTCACAGGAGAGCTGCGCGCTCCCTCTCCTGGACGTTCTGCCTACACATACACAACTTGTCTTTCCTTCCTAATCTTCTATTTTTACACAGATCCACTCATTTCTTACAACATTCTCATTCATCCGTTTTATTTTTCACCTGTTCATTCAATCCCTTTGTTTTTACCTCAAAACAACTAGTCTGTCTTTATTGACTTAATTCACTTCCACCTACATAAGCCTAGACTGCTAAGATTTCTACAATATGACGAGACTACTGTCTAATCGGATCAGCTTGTCTTCATATCCTATTCACCCCCCCAATACTGATCTTTTCTTCTATTATTAGAGTAGTATTGTGGCGTGACCTACTGAATTACAAAACCCTGTTAGCTAGACAGAGCGTTTTTTTATTCGCAGGATTTCATTTGCATTTGAACGCCGCACAATCGGGCTAACGTTCTTCCTGCCTTCTAAATATTCATCCGTTCAGTCCCCCGTTCTGGGGCGGTAACCATGAAATATTTATTTAACTACTAAATATTCACCAACAGACCCTTCTGCCGTGACGTGAATAACCCACCCAAGCAGACCTTTTCAAAAATGTTCCTTTTTTAAAGAGCGGTATCGTGGCTTCCTAACTACTTATTTATGCAGTTCTCTGTTATCTTTAGAGCCGTTATTCATAAGTAACCTGTCCAAGCATTCCTTCTACTAATTTTATTGAAGAGGTATCACAGGATTTTCTACCTACATTATCTGTTTTGACCGTATGAGCTGTCCCTTATTATAACCAGCCATCTCAGCCAGATGCGCAAACAACCGCATCATTTAAGCTACACATTCGAACGGTCTGATCTGAACGAGCGCATGCATGCCCACTCTACATCTAACACAAGCAAAGTTCACAGCACCTATTCACTCAGTCTCTATACATGCGCATACATTTATATTTAATACAATTCCCCAAATTACACATACATGCAAATTCATTGAATTTAAAAGTTCTTTTGTATTTACTGGTTTCATTTTAGGAAATTTGAAAGAGAGACTTACGTGGCGCCCCTCTCGCTGAGACAGTATCTCTGAAGCAATCTTACACAAACATTTCAACTATTGTAAGAACTTGCTTACCTTCCTATAGTTGGGCGGCCACCCTTGTTTGTCAGATTGTCCAAAGAACCCATCATCAGCCAAGAACGTCCCAGTCCCTATCAGCTCCTGGCTAGCTCGCCAAATTTGTCGTGGAAAATCATTTCAAATACAACGCTTATCAGAACTTGTAAATTCAAACATGCTCTTTATTACAACTGTACAGCCAACTGGCATGTCCCCGCGGAACACACCCCGCGGAACACCCCCCGCGGAACCCACCCCTCCCAGAAGTCCATTTCCTATATTTATACACACATAGTATTATGTCCATCCCCTATGAAGTCATTCACCACCATCTGCCTTCAATCAGTTTATAATGGTGGCCGGACCCTCTATCCCAGTGTGTCAACAGACCCCATGCTTAGTGTGTCCAACTGCTCCAGGCGCCTCTCTGGTATGTCCTTATTGGAATTGGCAGACTTTATGTCTCTTCTTATCATTAGTGTCCAGTTGCCTTAGGCCTATTTCTCTGGTATGTGTCTTATTGGAATTGTCAGACTATATGTCTCTTCTACCATTAGCATCCAGTTGCCTTAGGCATATTTCTCTGGTATGTGTCTGGTCAGTCTGTCAGCACAATGGAGAAAATAAGAGGGCCAGAACGTCCCCTAGTATATCTCCATTACCACAGTCTCATGATCAACGTGAACATGTGGCTCGCTACTTTAATGTTCAGCTGTCTTATGTTACTACTACAATCCCCCCTCTGGGGCTATTAAGCCACATAAATGATACAAATAAGACTTTGGGATAGTAAATGAAAATACCTATGATAAACAAGAAAATACAAAAAATAAAAACAAAGTGAAGCAGATAAACCAACTAGACCAAACATCTCCAATGTGAAATAGGAGTAAAAGATCCAATCAGAAACATTAAAGAAAACCCAACTAGACCAAACATCTCCAATGTGAAATAGGAGTAAAAGATCCAATCAGAAACAGTATAGAAAACCTAACTAGACCAAACATCTCCAATGTGAAATAGGAGTAAAAGATCCAATCAGAAACATTAAAGAAAACCTAACTAGACCAAACATCTCCAATGTGAAATAGGAGTAAAAGATCCAATCAGAAACATTAAAGAAAACCTAACTAGACCAAACATCTCCAATGTGAAATAGGAGTAAAAGATCCAATCAGAAACATTAAAGAAAACCTAACTAGACCAAACATCTCCAATGTGAAATAGGAGTAAAAGATCCAATCAGAAACATTAAAGAAAACCTAACTAGACCAAACATCTCCAATGTGAAATAGGAGTAAAAGATCCAATCAGAAACATTAAAGAAAACCTAACTAGACCAAACATCTCCAATGTGAAATAGGAGTAAAAGATCCAATCAGAAACATTAAAGAAAACCTAACTAGACCAAACATCTCCAATGTGAAATAGGAGTAAAAGATCCAATCAGAAACATTAAAGAAAACCTAACTAGACCAAACATCTCCAATGTGAAATAGGAGTAAAAGATCCAATCAGAAACATTAAAGAAAACCTAACTAGACCAAACATCTCCAATGTGAAATAGGAGTAAAAGATCCAATCAGAAACATTAAAGAAAACCTAACTAGACCAAACATCTCTAGTTTTCATAAGAGTAAAAGATCTAATTTGGTATAAAAGATAATACAATGAATATAATAATACAATAAAATTGCTAAAACCCATTATCTAGGAGCACAGTCCTCATCCTTACAAATAAGACAATCTCCTCTTTAACACTTGGCACAGAAAAAAGGTTCTGGGTGATGGTTATGACCATCCTCATGAATTTTTGTACACCACTTGCAATAGTGACGCAAATGACACTTTTTGTGGACATGTATAAGTAAACATATATCTGAACTGGGTAATTGAACATATACATGGAAATCATCCTTACGAAAATCGTGACACGCATGACCAACCCCCCAATCACTTCATAGAGACAGTTAGGGTTACCAAAGGGGCAGTCAAGAGGTCCTCCAACCGCATTGCAAGGCTTTCCATACTTATTGGTATAATTGCCTGGGCTTCCTGGTACAAGATCAATCACCACAGGAGAGTCATCTCTCATTACAGACATCTGTTTAACTGTTGTCTGAACCACAATTAACTTTACCAGGGGTATAACACAACAAACTGCAATACCCAGAGTCAATAACCCTCCTTCCAACACGATGGCCATCCTAGCAAACATGGCTCCCCACTTTCCTAACGCTAGGTCTAACCAATCCCATACAAGGGAGTCTAAACCAGCATTAGCCTTTACTTCTGCTCATAATCCTTTGAGTTTGTCCATAGCAATATTGGGAATAAAGGTGCAACAGTCATCCCCAAACATGACACAAACTCCACCCTTCTCCGCTAAGAGCCAATGGAGAGCCTGTCTATTTCGCCAAGTCATTTTACTGGTAGCCTGTACCTGTTCCCCCAACGCCGTTGGAGCCGAATCAGTATAGTTAATGAACATCTGTTGGTTATAATATATATAATTAATCCACTCTAAATTTTTATTTGGTGTTATCCACAAAAACATAGATTCAAATCCTGATTTAACTTCATCTCTTGCCTTGAACTCTCGAGGTACACCTCTAGGCTGGCCAATTGCATCAAGGTATACCTCAGGGTCTTCCTCATACTTCCTTTTAACTCTAGAATTAACATAGTCATCGTGGGGTGATTTAATAATGGTAACCTGTTGAATTGCTCTTACTAAGACACAAAGACCAATCCATTCATTAGGCAATACATTCAACAATTTGTTTTTTCCACACATCCAGAAATTATCCGCAATACCTCTGTCTTGATTCTTTAGCATAGTGAGAGACGGTGCAACCTGAGTTATGTGACCACACAACCCTTTTCTATTCATAATCAACCCTTTATCATTACTTTTACGAACTCCCACATTCTCTAACACCCAAATAGTATCACTTCTACTGTGGTGTTTCCTACATCAATTCCTTCGGTGTGGTGTCTGTAAAAACATTCATATTTTCCTTCAACCACGGTACCTCTGTCTAATTGAGGTACAGTTAATTCAGTTCTAATGTTATAGGCATCACAATCATTGTCTCCCAACATGGTCTTATTCAACATAGTTTTACCCCTAGTGCTTACCCAGGGCAATCCTATATTCTATGTCACACAAGGGAATATAATACTTTCTATTGGTACAATGGTCATTTTTCCAACTTACACAGTTTTTAAATGATGACAGTTCAGAGACTATTAAAAAATCAGACAAATGTGATTTTCTACACAAAATACAATTGTCCATTCTGTGTTTGTTTGCCATATACTTAGCCCATTTGTACCACTCGTTCTTCACTACTTCTTCTCGTGTGCTGTCCTTGAGTGGCTCTAATATATCTAATTCTGTCGCTTTTTCAATGTTCTTATCTTGAGGTAGATCATTAGAGTTTATCAGAAAATTCCAAATGTCAGTAAAAAACTCTCCTGACTCTGATGTCTCTGGTTGCTTTGTGGGTACAGTGATCTGCTTGGTAAGGGAGGTCGATGTCATCTTAGTGGTAGCTACTGTGGTCGTCACAGCAACCGCCACCCTTGTTGTTGTCACAGGTTCTTCCTGTTCAGGTGCAGGGGTAGGATCAATCTTAATGACCATGGTGCTACTCCCTTCGGTCACTGTTGTTCTTGTTATTTCAACTATTAATTCTTCACCTTCAACTGGTTCAATCTGATTCATGATGAGCACCCTCTCGTCTTTTTCTTTGATTAATGTCAGGTCACATCCTTTCGGATCCCAAACGACTTGTCCCTTTGTTTGGTGATGTGTCCATCCACAGAGTGCCATCTCTGGTAAGGGTTTGATCCTTATGATTGAGATAGACTTCAGTTCTCCTGCTTCTGTTATAAGTTGAGGTGGAACAGAGATTCAAACCTTGTCAGTCTTTTTGGATTGTTCGGCTGATTCCTTTCTTCTCTTCCTGCTTCCACCATACCTCTTGATTGTGCATTAGTCTGTTGGTTCTATACTAGCATTCACTGTTACTTCTGTTATGTCAATGTCATTATTCTTTTGTTGTTCTAACTTCAATTGTCTGTAAAGGAGACCATTCAAAAGTTTGAAAGTCAATTGTGGGGAAATCCCCATTTTCTTCAGCTTGCGGGACTTTTCCTCCTCTTTCTTCACCTGAGGCTCCCTCCTCAGGCCGGACTTAACTTCCATCTGGAAGGTTTCAATTTTTAGGGAAAAGATGTTCTCATTCTGTTCCTTGTGAGGCCTCTCCTCCTCTTATGGGTGCATTAGTCAGTGCACTTGTCGTATTTTGGCTTTCACTTCATTTGCTGTTTTCTTGGCTCCTCCCTGGCGTCTCAATCGTTTCCGCTGCTCCTGCTCCCTCTGGGCTCCCTCCTGGTGAATCAGCATCCTCTGTGTCCTCATCTCTATGTGGTTGTATCCTTCTCTCTGTTGGGACTCAGCTGCAGCGGTTCAGATGGTACCACGTCTGGCTTCCTTTCACTTTGACGGCCGTTCTTGTTGCTTTGGCCACCTCATAGGGTCCATCTCTCCTCGGTTGATCCCACTTCCTCCGGATCCCTCCAACGTGGACTAGATCTCCTGGTATCACTGGGAGAGGTCCTTCTGGTCCCCTTGGATCATCAGACGCAGAACCTCTCGTCCTGGTTCAGGTTTCTGCCTACTTTCTGTGAGGCATTCATACTTAGAGACTTATGGCCTCTGTTCTATGATTGCACCATACATCCTCTTACTTCCATCACTCATCACATAACAAACTGACATTCCAGCTGAAGCTGGCGAACCCCTCTCCTTCTGTTTTCCTAGACATAAGACTTGGAAAACAACAGACAAAACATAACAGCATTGACAATGTTATGTGTTATGCATAAATATATTCATGCAAACTGAAATCTGAGACCATGACAATTCCCACTCTCTCTTTACCTGACTCTATGCCTCCAGGATACTTTTCTGCTGGACTCCACAAAAATAAAAGCCCTAAAAAGCTTCCTCATGCTTCCACCCAGTCTTCCCCTTTCGGCCCCAGGTTCTGAGAGGTGTTCCCAAATCATGTCAATTTTTACTTAGTTTCCCATCTGCTCCATTTTAACTGATAATCATGTGCATAACCTACAATTAACATTATCTCTTCTTGAATTAATTCAACACTGTTTATGCTTTCATATCAATCCCTTTAACATGTTTGTTTAGAGTATAATATCCTATCATCTATTCTTTTTCACATGATGTATTAAAAAATGAAACAAGTAACCCCCAATCTCAACCCAGTATGTCTATAGTGGAATCTAGTCTCTCTCTCTCTCTCTCTCTGATTCCACGTCCTCTGTCATGGTGTTTTCAAGCTCACCCTTTATTCAGCTGGACCTCACTTCTCGTGAGACTTATGTACCCACCAAAGAGAAACATGAAGAACTTTACCACCGCAGTGTTGTAAGAAGTATACCACCAGCCTGGTGTATCTTGATGTACACTCAGTCTCCAGAATGCAGCCCAAACCCTTCCATTTCTGGCTGTTTTTTCCTGAGGACATACACACTAACACATGGGTTATTCCCTGACAACAGACTTCCTTCTTATAGCAAGATCACTAAATCTTAATTTTTAATAACAGCCCTATGTAACCATTCTGCCTCAAATACCTGGCCTCCTGCCACAGAAATATTCATAATGATAGTCAAATGAATGTCCCTACAGCAACTGCTGTAAAATAACATATAATCATTCAAGCGTCTTCCAGTTGGATTAATATCCAATCCTAACAAAACTAAGTCATAAGTTTCTTAAACTTTTGCTCTAATGTTCAAAATGCCACCACTTATTCTTTTTACAATATCTTTAGATATGTGAATTGTTCTATTAACTTTTGAATTGTCCCTATATTTTACACAGCCAGCTGTCTTTCCTTTTCTGTGAATTATCTCTATTTTTATACATAGTTTCTAGAAATAACACCCCTTCACTACCATTACCTTCTTTTATGAGTCCCCTAACCCATAACTGCCATTGTTTGATACATACTTAAAACATCCTTAAGTCAATTTATATATCATTTATATCAGTATCAGTCCCTCCTCAGGAACATATACACAACCTTATGTTCCTCAAAACAAAAATAAATTGACCAAACGAGAAAAAGAGAAGAAAAAAAAAAAAAAAAAAAAAAAAAAAATTATAATAATTACACATTTGCAATAAATTTCCACTATTTGTAATGTAATTAAACCTGGAGAAAACGTCCATCTGTTTCATTCTATGCCCATGGTATTATTGGTCTCTGTCTTCTTCATTCTTGGGTATCATCGCACAACAGACTACCTTTTTATTCAATCAAACAATACAATTTATCATTACAATTCCAATGACATTATAAAACAAAAGAAACAAAAAACCTCTAATCAAATATTCTGGAAGTTTTGTCAACCTCCTTGTCCCAGGATTAGATTCCAGAGCGGCCCTAGGCCTATTAAATTTAAACAGTGCTATATCTAAATAACTAAACAGTTATTTTTTTTTATTTTTTATACATTTTCCAACCCAATAATCAGGATAACAATCCTTAGTGTTTACTTTAACTCAAATTTGACCTGATCAATTCAATACACATCATCCCTTTAATAATTAACATTTATACTAAACACTTTTATTACCAGTATTATCTATTTTCCCAATAGCCCTTTTGTCTCAGTTTTTCTCTCATGAGTGGTCTGGTAATAAAAGTTCAATACCCCAATTCCTTTAATTCATAATTCACCCTGGCCCATATCATTTCAACATGTCTATTATTTGATACAGTTCACAGGTCATCAGACACAGTTGTCCCCCACTATTCAGTCGATTAGGGTGGGTATGAGCTCCACACCCACTAGTGGTGATATTCTCTCCCATGCCTTAAAGCATTCTGACGTCACCTTTCATGACAACTCCCTTATTCTACTGGTGATCTCTCAGATGAATTACAGATGATGTATTTATCAACAAAACCCTCACAGAGACCCACACTCCAATAAACCCTTTGGAGTAACTTACATCACTTTTTATATGCAGAATGAACAAAGCACATTTGTGTATTTACCCAAAGACCATAACCCCAAGGAACTGATAATTTTACCTATGAACACATGTTATATCAAAAAAACAAAAATAAACCTATTCCGAATAACTTATTCAATTTAAGGGTACAACTCTTCATAATTTTCCCAGGGACATAATAGATTTTCAAAGTAATTATACATTTTGAATAGAGTCTTGTGTCTTTTAATCATTTAAAAATTAAATCCCACCTGTTCCAACAATTTCTAGTAAAAGGTGATCAGTCTTTCACAGGAAATTCTTAGGAATCAGGGCATTTTGACACCATTAAAATGTTTCCACTCCCCTTTCTTTAGGAACAACTTAAATACATTTTTCAAAAAACATTTCCATCCTTCTGCATACCCAAATTGAAACTGAAGTGGAAAAAGCCCTTCCAATAAATCTACTAATGTATATTCATTCCCAGTACATGGTGCACTTACTAGTAAACCATAGCCAATAGCACACAGGGACTGGACTCACTTATCCAGAACTCCATTTTTTAGCCTTATCCAGATATTTTTATAGCAGCTGACTTTAATTAACTGCTTTCCACAGTAATACAGTCTCCAATGATATTTTGACCAGAGAAGATTAAACCCTTTTTTTCTGGAAAAGAAAGTATACATATCGTTAATTACACAACGTCAGCTTTTAATCTGCAAATAGTTTTTATTCCATAAACGTCTTAACATTTTTCAGAGAATGACGGTATAGAATGTCTAACAATTAAAATCCCATCGTTACTCTACTAGATGTCAAGTCAAACGTGATCTAATACTTCTTCTTGACCACATATAAACTGTAATCTCTATGAACCACTCATTGTTTGCTCAGAGACAATACACCGCCAAGTAAAAATTCCATTCACACTAACCTCAAACCGATTAGTTGTTTGTTATTTTGACAAGGAAATGAACTCTCGTATATCGGCATTTCCTGCTACCGCACTAAGTTCTAGTGTCACCTTACACTAATTTTCCCCATATTCCGCTATATCCATATTCAAAACAGGAACTATTTTCTTATTCGTTTTTAGATATTGTCAATAGTTCTACTAATCACCCGCACGTCTGCGAGGACGAGTGGAACCACATTTGTCTTTTATAGTAATGTATTTTCTGAAGATAGAATGTTACCGGGTAATGGCGTCCCCCATTATCCATTTTTTTTTCATATTCAATCCGAAGTCGGTAGAACTAATGTGCGCGTCTTTCAGGGACTCCATGGCTTTTTAAAATCCCTCTATGCTAGGGAGAAACAATAATTTTTGTTTTCATGTCACTATTTATTCATTTATTTTTCCTAAATACTCCCATGTATTATACACCTTTTATTTATTATTTTTCCGAGGTAGAGCTAATCTCCTTTCCAATTAATAATTCATTTGTCACATCACTTAATTTCTCTTATCAAAGCCTACTCTTTATAGTACAGACATTATTTCTGAATACTACAGATGACATAATGTCTTATTCTAGTACAGTACTTCAAATTTCACTGTGTTTGTCCCTTTACAGATATCATTATTAATTCATTTTATCCGTTTGGTTTAGTCTATTCTTATAGCTCTAATCAATTTTATGATTACATTTACATTACATTTAAGTCATTTAGCAGACTCTCTTATCCAGAGCGACTTATAAATTGGAAAGTTCATACATATTCATCCTGGTCCCCCCGTGGGAATGGAACCCTCAACCCTGGCGTTGCAAGCGCCATGCTCTACCAACTGAACGACACAGGTCCACTGCCCGCTCCGTTAACCTGTCTAGGATCAGCGTGGCGCTAGCGGCACACCCCCCCCCCCCCCACTGAAAAACCAGTGCCGCGAAATTCAAAAAATATATTTTTTTAAAATATTTAACTTTCACACATTAAAGTCCAATACAGCTAATGAAAGACACAGATCTTGTGAATCCAGTCAACATGTCCGATTTTTAAAATGTTTTACAGGGAAGACACAATATGTAAAGATGTACATCTATTACCTAAAAACACATTAGCATAATCCACCATCTTTTATTTGTCCACCAACACCAGTAGCCATCACCAATTCGGCTAAACTAAGATATTTATAGCCCCTAACCAACAAAAAAACTCATCAGATGACAGTCTGATAACATATTTATGGTATGGGATAGGTTTTGTTAGAAAAAAGTGCATATTTCAGGTAGATGGCATAGGTTACAATTGCACCCACCGTCACAAATGGAATAGAAAAACTACTTAGAGCAACGTGTTTACCTACTTACTAATCATCAAACATTTCGTAAAAATACACAGCATACATGAATCGAAAGACACAGATCCTGTGAATACAGACAATATTTCAGATTTTCTAAGTGTCTTACAGCGAAAACACAATAAATCGTTATATTAGCATAGCACATAGCACATAGCAGCCCAGCATTGATTCTAGCCAAAGTGAGCGATAAAAGTCAACATCGCCAAAAGATATAAATTTTTTCACTAACCTTCTCAGAATTCTTCCGATGACACTCCTGTAACATCACATTACAACATGCATATACAGTTTGATCGAAAATGTTTATATTTAGCCACCAAAATCATGGTTAGACAATGTGAAATGTAGCTCAGGTGGTCAGAAAATGTCCTTGCGCCACTTAGACAGTGATCTACTCTTATACATAAATACTCATAAACGTGACTAAAAAATATAGGGTGGACAGGGATTGATAGACAATTTAATTCTTAATACAATTGCGGAATTACATTTTTTAATTTATCCTTACTTTTCAATACAGTTTGCGCCAAGCGAAGCTACGTCAAAAAAGATGGCGTCCTAAGCCACTAAAATGTTTCGACAGAAACACGATTTATCATAATAAAAATGTCCTACCTTGAGCTGTTCTTCAGTCAGTATCTTGGGCAAAGGATCCTTACTTGAGGGTAATCGTCTTTTGGTGGAAAGCTGTCCTCTTGCCATGTGGAAATGCCAACTGCGTTCGGGATGAACTGAAAAGCGTGCCCAGCTATTCACATCGTTTCAAAAATAAATGTCCCAAACTTTATAGTTGTTGGACTCCAGGAAGAGTAGCTGCTGTTACCACCACTGTCCCATTGTCCTGTAAAGAGATGTCTAATATACCTGGATACAACTTTATAGTTGTTGGACTCCAGGAAGAGTAGCTGCTGCTACCACCACTGTCCCATTGTCCTGTAAAGAGATGTCTAATATACCTGGATACAACTTTATAGTTGTTGGACCCCAGGAAGAGTAGCTGCTGTTACCACCACTGTCCCATTGTCCTGTAAAGAGATGTCTAATATACCTGGATACAACTTTATAGTTGTTGGACCCCAGGAAGAGTAGCTGCTGTTACCACCACTGTCCCATTGTCCTGTAAAGAGATGTCTAATATACCTGGATACAACTTTATAGTTGTTGGACCCCAGGAAGAGTAGCTGCTGTTACCACCACTGTCCCATTGTCCTGTAAAGAGATGTCTAATATACCTGGATACAACTTTATAGTTGTTGGACTCCAGGAAGAGTAGCTGCTGCTTTGTAACAGATCATGGGGATCCCAGTAAACAAATAAAATGAAAGACTATTAACGACAGGCATAAATATGACGTCAGATAAATAAGAGACGGATAACTTCACCTTTCCTGACTAGCTCTGGCATAGTTTTTTTAGCCTCAACACTTTTACTTTTAGTGTCAACTTGAATTTGAGTGTGGCTGTGGAAGACTGGTCCCTTGATGATGTCTGCAAGTGTCTGAGTACCAATGATCTCCATGATTCCATCCCATCATTCCAAGGTTCACAGTCTTTCTGAAGAATGCCAACTCTATTCAATTGTCCACTTTGCAACGAGCAAACTTTCTCTGTGTCCAGACGACTCACACATATTGTCCTCTATCACCAGCATGAACCACATGTTCTAATTACCTGTGGAGTTAATGGGTGTGGGAAAACAAATAGATGTTTCAGCGTCTATCGGTCACACATCTACCAAAACCACAGAGAGCTTTTAAGAGACAACTTAGATGAGAATTGTCCTCATGATGAATTTGAGACTGGGACTGATCCCATTGAAGATGACATGAGCGATGTAGAGAGTCTGCCAGAGGCTGAATATGTTCAAGACACAGAGATCAACACTGAGCAGCTAATTGAAGGTCTCTAAAACAATATCTGTCTTTTTATTTAGTAAATCAGGAAAGAACACTGCATCCCAGCTACGGAACAGAATAACATTGTTGAGGACCTCAGAACCATTGTTGATGCATTATGACACTACAGTGATCCCCTCAGGTTTCATCTGACAAATAAACTAATAAATGTGGTTGAACAGGACGATCTCAGGGACTTGCTTAACAACTCTGCAGTATTTGAGGAATGCATTAGATCAGGGGTGTCAAACTCATTCCATGGAGGGCCTAGTGTCTGCAGGTTTTTGGTTTTTCCTTTCAATAAAGCCCTAGACAACCAGGTGTGGGGAGTTCCTAACTAATTAGTGATGTTAATTCATCAATCAAGTACAAGGGAGGAGCGAAAACCCGCAGACACTCGGCCCTCCGTGGAATGAGTTTGACACCTGTGCATTAGATGCATAAGCTCTGAGTGGATGCTGGAGCATTACTGTGTGAAAGAATTGGACGTGGTCAGGACAATTGAAGTACCTCTGAGCAACAAAGAAGGTTATAAAACAAGGTCATTTCAATACAGCTACATTTCCCCCAGGCTACATGAATATAAAGAGACATGAGACAAAACAATCATAATGAATCAGATTACATGGAGAGGAGGACCTGATCCTAGATCATAATGAATCAGATTACATGGAGAGGGGGGACCTGATCCTAGATCATAATGAATCAGATTACATGGAGAGGGGGACCTGATCCTAGATCATAATGAATCAGATTACATGGAGAGGGGGGACCTGATCCTAGATCATAATGAATCAGAATACATGGAGAGGGAGACCTGATCCTAGATCATAATGAATCAGATTACATGGAGAGGGAGACCTGATCCTAGATCATAATGAATCAGATTACATTGAAAAGGGGGACCTGATCCTAGATAATGAATCAGATTACATGGAGAGGGGGGACCTGATCCTAGATCATAGTGAATCAGATTACATGGAGAGGGGGACGTGGTCCTAGATCATAATGAATCAGATTACATGGCGAGGGAGACCTGATCCTATATAATGAATCAGATTACATGGAGAGGGGGACGTGGTCCTAGATCATAATGAATCAGATTACATGGAGAGGGGGGACCTGATCCTAGATCATAATGAATCAGATTACATGGAGAGGGGGACGTGGTCCTAGATCATAATGAATCAGATTACATGGCGAGGGAGACCTGATCCTAGATCATAATGAATCAGATTACATGGAGAGGGGGACCTGATCCTAGATCATAATGAATCAGATTACATGGAGAGGGGGACCTGATCCTAGATCATAATGAATCAGATTACATGGAGAGGGGGGACCTGATCCTAGATCATAATGAATCAGATTACATGGAGAGGGATGACCTGATCCTAGATCATAATGAACTAGATTACATGGAGAGAGAGGACCTGATCCTAGATCATAATGAATCAGATTACATGGAGAGGGGGACCTGATCCTAGGTCAGCACCCTCTTCTGGGGCATTAGATGCATAAGCTCTGAGTGGATGCTGGAGCATTACTGTGTGAAAGAACTGGACGTGGTCAGGACAATTGAAGTACCACTGAGCAACAAAGAAGGTTATAAAACAAGGTCATTTCAATACAGCTACATTTCCCCCAGGCTACATGAATATAAAGAGACATGAGACAAAACAATCATAATGAATCAGATTACATGGAGAGGGGGACCTGATCCTAGATCATAATGAATCAGATTACATGGAGAGGGAGACCTGATCCTAGATCATAATGAATCAGATTACATGGAGAGGGAGACCTGATCCTAGATCATAATGAATCAGATTACATGGAGAGGGGGACCTGATCCTAGATCATAATGAATCAGATTACATGGAGAGGGAGACCTGATCCTAGATCATAATGAATCAGATTACATGGAGAGGGAGACCTGATCCTAGATCATAATGAATCAGATTACATGGAGAGGTGGGACCTGATCCTAGATCATAATGAATCAGATTACATGGAGAGGGGGGACCTGATCCTAGATCATAATGAATCAGATTACATGGAGAGGGGGACCTGATCCTAGATCATAATGAATCAGATTACATGGAGAGGGGGACCTGATCCTAGATCATAATGAATCAGATTACATGGAGAGGGGGGACCTGATCCTAGATCATAATGAATCAGATCACATGGAGAGGGGGACCTGATCCTAGATCAGTACTCCAACTCTGGGACACTGCCTGTATGAATCAGAACACATAGTTGTAAAGTCTAGTTACAGCAGGTGTTTACTGCTATCTAGTGGTAGAAACCAATAAAACACTTTATTATCAGGGTGGGGAGACGGCTGAGCTGAAACAGAAAGTAAAGTTGTTCTTTTGTTCAGGATCCATTTTGAGACGACAGAGCAAAAAACGCTAAATGGGGAGAAGAAAAAGAAAGAGGTAAGTATCTTTGAACAATAGTTTATTCTAAAGGACAGAGTAAGAGAATGAATATCTGGAATGAGATATTACTAGTTAGTAGAACTGCTACTTGAGCTGAGTTGCTGACAGACAGCAGTTTTCAAAGTGTAAACTAATCAGTAGGCCGACATGTTATCAGTAACACGTCTGGTAAAGATGGTGGAGGAGCTTTTCAATTATATGGTTTTATGTTTATCTCAGGGTTTCTCATTCCTTTTGTTCTTACCAGCACTTACACACCTGATTCAACTAATCATCAAATATTTTAAGACAGTTTAATATTTGAGGCATACAAATGAAAATTCTCAAATTAAAACCTTTTGGGTTTGTAGGCCTGTTTATAATTATTAAAGGCCTACAGTAACTCACGTTTTGGAGGAAAAAGACACAGCTAAACTTGGTTTCGAGTAAATTATATGTTTATCAAAAATAATGTAAGAGAGATGTCTTGAAGAAACGCGTCTGGGTTTAGAACTCTGTGTCTCAGTGCGCTGCGACAGTGGGAAGTTCGTTTTGCATGGCCCGGTGCTACAGGTGAGTGGATATTTATTTTAAGGACCAATGGAATGGTGAATATTATTAAATGCGCAAACTCTGCGCACCGGGGAGCCGGGCAATGCAAAACAAATTCACCCAGTGACCGTTACTTTATTTCCTGATATGAAATGTAAAGTAACTTTGTAGCCGACGCAGTTCCAGAATGTCTGTTGAAACTGTGTCTCATATGGAACGTTAGAACAGTGGTGGAAACAGAACTCAGTTCTCAAACTGGAGTAAAAGGAAAGATTCCTTCATAGAACATGACTCAAGTAAAAGGGAAAGTCACCCAGTAAAATACTACTTCAGTAAAAGTCTGAAAGTGTTTGGTTCTAAATATTTTTAAGTACCAAAAGTAAAAGTAAAGTAGTAATAATAAAAATTCCTTATATTAAGCAAAACAGACGGCACAATTTTCTTGATAAGTGTGTGAATTAGACCATTTCCTGTCCTGCTAAGCATTCAAAATGTGACGAGTACTTTTGGGTGTCAGGGAAAATGTATGGAGTAAAAAGTACATCATTTTCTTTATGAATGTAGTGAAGTAAAAGTAAAAGTTGTTAAAATATAAATAGTAAAGGACAGATACCCCCAAAAACTACTTAAGTAGTACTTTAAAGTATTTTACTGAAGTACTTTACACCACTGCATTAGAAGACAGATACATGTGTTGATTTGAAGGAAAGACGGGCAGATTCTGGTAGGTAGGCTACGAACTATTATAAAGTTAGGTCGTCGTCAGACATTCAACAGTCACAGTAGGTTTGAGCTACAGTATGATCACTAATCATGCCGACCAACCTGATGGTCTCTGTTGGAAATGTTGTGAAAATAATCTGGCCCAGGCTATAAATATCTTGCATTCCTCATCTCATATGTATATACTGCATTCTATACTATTCTACTGTATCTTAGTCTATGTATTACTCATCTCATATGTATATACTGTATTCTATACTATTCTACTGTATCTTAGTCTATGCCGCTCAGACATTGTGACCAATAACATTTGATTTGATTTGATTTAGATTAGGCTATATACACTACATGACCAAAAGTATGTGGACACCTGCTAGTCGAACATCTCATTCCAAAATCATGTCCATTCATATGGAGTTGGTCCCCCCCTTTGCTGCTATAACAGCCTCCACTCTTCTGGGAAGGCTTTCCACTAGATGTTGGAACAACACTTGCTTCCATTCAGCCACAAGAGCATTAGGAAAGTCGGGCACTGATGTTGGGTGATTAGGCCTGGCTAGTAGTCGGCGTTCCAATTCATTGCAAAGGTGTTGGATGGGGATGAGGTCAGGGCGCTGTGCAGGCCAGTCAAGTTCTTCCACACCAATCTTAACAAGCCATTTCTGTATGGACCTCGCTTTGTGCATGGGGGCATTGTCATGCTGAAACAAGAAAGGGCCTTCCCCAAACTGTTGCCACAAAGTTGGAAGCACAGAATCGTCTAGAATGTCATTTTATACTGTAGAGTTAAGATTTCTCTTCACTAGAACTAGGGGGCCCGAACCATGAATAACAGCCCCAGACCATTATTCCTGCTCCACCAAACTTTACAGTTGGCACTATGCATTCGGGCAGGTAGCATTTTCCTGGCAGAACTTACAGTTGACCGGGGCAGATCTAGCAGGGCAGGAATTTGACGAACTGACTTGTTGGAAAGGTGGCATCCTATGATGGTGCCATGTTGAAAGTCACTGAGCTCTTCAGTACAGGTCATTCTACTGCCAATGTTTGTCTATGGAGATTGCATGGCTGTCTGCTTGATTTTACACCTGTCAGGAACAGGTGTTGCTGAAATAGCCAAATCCAGTAATTTTAAGGGGTGTCCACATACTTTTGTATATATAGTGTACCTTCTCTGTCCTGCTACTGGTAGGACTATAACATTATGTGAACTGACCTAAACAGGTTTGGGCTGGTCATCTATGCTATGTAGGCTATAGCCGAGGTATAGACCTTGATCTGCATATCACTAACAAACTGCTATTATACATTATAACCTAGCCTACTTTACATGATTTAAAATCTCTTACTTGATGCAAAAAAACTTTCTGAATAGATCAAAGATTTCCCCCTCAGATCAATCATGTCTGTTTTAGTCCTTCTGTCAATAAATAGCCTTCTATTAATTAATAAAAATAATTGTGAGACATAGCATTGTGTTGTTGTACTGTCTAGAACTACCTTAACAAACAGTGACTTATTATTGTTGACAGTTACCATGGAGATGAAATGTCACAACTACATGTTCATGTGATGCATTAAATCACCTGACTGTTTCTATGTCTGTTAGTAAATGTTTTATTTCTCAAAGAGATAATGAATAAATAAGAACAATTGACATTCAATAATTAGTTGTCACCGTGTTAACCACAACTAACATGTTGGGTCTCTGTTTAGGGGACAGTGCTCTAAAATGAGTCTCTCTGGGGAGAGAGAGGAGGGGGGCCCTGCCTCTAAAATGAGTCTCTCTGGGGAGAGAGAGGAGGGGGGCCCTGCCTCTAAAATGAGTCTCTCTGGGGAGAGAGAGGAGGGGGGTCCTGCCTCTAAAATGCATCTCTCTGGGGGACATGAGACCAAAGCTAAGAGGTAAGATGACAATTTTATGAAGAATTTATTAAGTTTATTTCCAAAATAAATAGCTATCTTAAGATGAATGCACTTACTGTAAATCACTCTGGATAAGAGCATCTGCTAAATCAGGGGTTCTCAATCCGGGGTCTGTGGAGGTACTGCAGAGGTTCTCAATCCGGGGTCTGTGGAGGTACTGCAGGGGTTCTCAATCCGGGGTCTGTGGAGGTACTGCAGGGGTTCTCAATCCGGGGTCTGTGGAGGTACTGCAGGGGTTCTCAATCCGGGGTCTGTGGAGGTACTGCAGGGGTTCTCAATCCGGGGTCTGTGGAGGTACTGCAGGGGTTCTCAATCCGGGGTCTGTGGAGGTACTGCAGGGGTTCTCAATCCGGGGTCTGTGGAGGTACTGCAGGGGTTCTCAATCCGGGGTCTGTGGAGGTACTGCAGGGGTTCTCAATCCGGGGTCTGTGGAGGTACTGCAGGGGTTCTCAATCCGGGGTCTGTGGAGGTACTGCAGGGGTTCTCAATCCGGGGTCTGTGGAGGTACTGCAGAGGTTCTCAATCCGGGGTCTGTGGAGGTACTGCAGGGGTTCTCAATCCGGGGTCTGTGGAGGTACTGCAGGGGTTCCACGGCACCCTGACTGTACTCGTTGCAATGTAAGACATTTGATAGAATTTTCACATGACAAAACCACTTTGCCTACTCTTAATTATTGCCTAATATAATGGAATGCATATTTTTTTAACCAATTGTGATCGTTGTTACAAGCAGAATTTTGACAATATAACCGTTATATCAACACACTCTTCACACCCGTTTAACAATTCTAAATAGCTTTGGCATAGTAGGCATCAAGTCCCTTGCCAATAATGTTGCCTACAACGTTGCATACAATGTTAATTTTCATCGAACACATATTACGCCCTAGATGCCTTCAAATGCCCAATTTATAGCCATTAACAATTTAGGATTCTTTTTTAACAATGTGATGTTGCGTCCAAAGGGAGAACTTGAAATAACATGATGTAGATAATTAAATAATCAAAAGAAAAACGTGTTTATTATACACTCTTAGAAAATAAGTTTCCTTATAGAACCAAAAAGGCTTCTATCACTTCCTTAATATATGGAACCACTAAAAGTGATATATATTTTTGGGTTCAGTGAAGAAGAACCTCTAGAGTTCTGATCAACAAAAGGTGAATGTTTTGAGGATGTGAACCCAGCAGCCCTCCAGTGGTCAGATCAATTCCACCTGTTTTCCTCAACTGTAGTGTTATATATTACCATTTTCTAGAGTCTCTACTTTTATCATTTGACTGTATAAAACATAGCAGTACTACTGATTTCTCTGAGAGTGAGGCAGATATATATTATTACTGTGTAAAACCTAGCAGTACTACTGATTTCTCTGAGAGTGAGGCAGATATATATTATTACTGTATAAAACCTAGCAGTACTACTGATTTCTCTGAGAGAGAGGCAGATATATAGCATTACTGTGTAAAACCTAGCAGTACTACTGATTTCTCTGAGAGTGAGGCAGATATATATTATTACTATATTAAACCTAGCAGTACTACTGATTTCTCTGAGAGTGAGGCAGATATATATTATTACTGTATAAAACCTAGCAGTACTACTGATTTCTCTGAGAGTGAGGCAGATATATATTATTACTGTGTAAAACCTAGCAGTACTACTGATTTCTCTGAGAGTGAGGCAGATATATATTATTACTGTGTACAACCTAGCAGTATTACTGATTTCTCTGAGAGTGAGGCAGATATATATTATTACTGTGTAAAACCTAGCAGTACTACTGATTTCTCTGAGAGTGAGGCAGATATATATTATTACTGTATAAAACCTAGCAGTACTACTGATTTCTCTGAGAGTGAGGCAGATATATATTATTACTGTGTAAAACCTAGCAGTACTACTGATTTCTCTGAGAGTGAGGCAGATATATATTATTACTGTATAAAACCTAGCAGTACTACTGATTTCTCTGAGAGTGAGGCAGATATATATTATTACTGTGTAAAACCTAGCAGTACTACTGATTTCTCTGAGAGTGAGGCAGATATATATTATTACTATATAAAACCTAGCAGTACTACTGATTTCTCTGAGAGTGAGGCAGATATATAGCATTTTGCAAAAAAAAACATTTGTCTCTCTGAAGTGAAGTGATAGATTATAAACAAATACATGTCTGTTAATGAACAACCCCATGCCATGATTAGATAACGAAAAAGCCGATACAATATTTTTACATTTACTTGTAATAATGGCAATTACAACAATACTGAATGAACACTTATTTTAACTTAATATAATACATCAATAAAATAAATCTTGCCTCAAGTAAATAATGAAACATGTTCAATTTGGTTTAAATAACGCAAAAACAAAGTGTTGGAGAAGAAAGTAAAAGTGCAATATGTGCCATGTAAGAAAGCTAACGTTTAAATTCCTTGCTCAGAACATGTGAACATATGAAAGCTGGTGGTTCCTTTTAACATGAGTCTTCAATATTCCCAGATAAGAAGATTTAGGTTGTAGTTATTATAGGAATTATAGGACTATTTCCCTCTATACCATTTGTATTTCATTAACCTTTGACTATTGGATGTTCTTATAGGCACTTTAGTATTGACAGTGTAACAGTATAGCTTCCGTGCCTCTCCTCGCTCCTCCCTGGGCTCGAACCAGGAACATAAAGAAAACAGCCACCCTCGAAGCAGCGTTACCCATGAAGACCAAGGGGAACAACCACTCCAAGGCTCAGAGCGAGTGACGTTTGAAACGCTATTAGCGCGTTTCAAACTGCTTCTGCCTACCACCGCTCAGTCAGATACTTGTGGAGTGCAACGAGAGGCAGGCAGGTCGTTATTGCGTTGGACTAGTTAACCTGAAGGTTGCAATATTGTATCCCCCGAGCTGACAAGGTGAAAAGCTGTCATTCTGCCCCTGAACGAGGCATTTAACCCACCGTTCCTAGGCCGTCATTGTATTTCCGATTGTTATGAAAACTTGAAATCGGCCCTAATTAATCGGGAATTTCGATTAATCGGTCGACCTCTAGCCTTAACACAACACCTAGTGACCTGTGTTGTGGTGATTAATTTAGAGAGAGAGAAGATGAGAGAGACAACATTAATAATACCATCAATAATAATATAATCAGTCACACCAGTCTGTAATGCATTATGAAAACATGTACACATTTATACAGTCAGTTAAGAGAAGAAATTATTATAATGTAAAACTTTATAACAGTCCTACAATACTGTAGGCATTAAAACAGACGTAATATTAATATCCTCTGTGTTATTTCTAGATTCAGATGAGCTTGCTGTGATTTGCCAACGTGAACTCAAATCTAATCTAAAGAAGAAGTTTCAATGTGTATTTGAGGGAATCGCTAAACAAGGAAACCCAACACTTCTCAATAAGATCTACACAGAGCTCTACATCACAGAGGGTGGAACAGGAGAGGTCAATAATGAACATGAGCTGAGACAGATTGAGACAACAACCAGGAAACAAGCAAGACCAGAGACTGCAATCAAATGTAACGACATCTTCAAACCCTTAACTGGACAAGACAAACGTATCAGAACTGTGTTGACAAAGGGAGTCGCTGGCATTGGAAAAACAGTCTCTGTGCAGAAGTTCATTCTGGACTGGGCTGAAGGAAAAGCAAATCAGGATGTCCAATTTGTATTTTCATTCCCTTTCCGGGAGCTGAATTTGATGAAAGAGGACAAACAAACTTTCATTGAACTTCTCAGTCACTTCTCAAAGGAAACCAAACAATCAGGAATCTCCATCTACAACAAGTACAAAGTTCTGTTCATCTTTGATGGTCTGGATGAGTGCCGACTGCCCCTAGACTTCCAGAAGAACAAGATCTGTTGTGACGTCACAGAGTCAACCTCAGTGGATGTTCTGCTGACAAATCTCATCAAGGGAAATCTGCTTCCCTCTGCTCTCCTCTGGATAACTACCCGACCTGCAGCAGCCAATAAGATCCCTTCAGTGTATGTTGACCAGGTAACAGAGGTACGAGGGTTCAATGACCCACAGAAGGAGGAGTACTTCAGGAAGAGATTCAGTGATGAGGACCTGGCCAGCAGAATCATCTCACACATAAAGAAATCAAGGAGCCTCCACATCATGTGCCACATTCCAGTCTTCTGTTGGATTTCTGCAACAGTCCTTGAACACATGCTGAAACATAAGAGAGAAGAGATGCCCAAGACTCTGACTGAGATGTACACACACCTTGTGGTGTTTCATACCAAACAGAAGAATGTAAAGTATCTTGGGAAAGAAGAGACAGGTCCACACTGGAATAAAGAGAGCATTCTGTCACTGGGAAAACTGGCTTTTCAACAGCTTGGGAAAGGCAATCTGATTTTCTATGAAAAAGACCTGAAAGAGGCTGGCATTGATGTCAATGACGCCTCGGTGTACTCAGGATTGTGCACACAGCTCTTTAAAGAGGAATGTGTGCTGTACCAGGACAAGGTGTACTGCTTTGTTCATCTGAGCATTCAGGAGTTTCTGGCTGCTGTATATGTGTTCCTCTCATTCATCAACAACAATGAGAATCTAATGGACAAACTGCAAACAAAGTCCAGCATCTTTTCTTTGCTGTTCAGAGACAAGCCTGAAGTTACTTTCTACAAGAGTGCTGTGGATAAAGCCTTACAAAGTGAGACGGGAAACCTGGACCTTTTCCTCCGCTTCCTTCTGGGCCTCTCACTGGAGTCCAATCAGAAGCACCTACGAGGTCTGACAAAGACAAGAAGCATCTCACAGACCCATGAAGAAACAGTCAAGTACATAAAATAGAAGATCGGGGAGAATCCCTCTCCAGAGAGGTGCATCAATCTGTTCCACTGTCTGAATGAACTGAATGACCATTCTCTAGTGAAGGAGATCCAAAGCTACCTGAGATCAGGAAGTCTCTCAAAACCCAACCTGTCACCTGCACAGTGGTCAGCTCTGGTCTTTGTGTTGCTGACTTCAGAAAAGGAGCTGGATGTGTTTGACCTGAAGAAATACTCCAGATCAGAGGAAGGTCTTCTGAGGCTGCTGCCAGTGGTCAAAGCCTCCAGAGCTGTTCTGTGAGTACATCAAATGACATATAAGAACTAATCATCAGGAAGAAATATTAAGTTTTGTGAAAATCTGTATTATAATATGTATATAATATTATATTGAAAAACATATTGAATCAATGCATTGATGTTCACATTAGTATAACATTATGACCATACAGTTCTAGGAGACGGAAGATGAATCTATATGTTGTTTGAGAGAATAAACCAAATGCATCTGCCATTGTCCTTCTACACTACTGGTGTTAAATTAACAGTGTGTTTGAAGTCATGATTATCTCTTTGTCAGGCTGTCAGGCTGTCTAGTCACAGAGGAAGGCTGTGCTTCTCTGGTCTCAGCTCTGGAGTCAAACCCCTCACACCTGAGAGAGCTGGACCTGAGTAACAATGACCTGAAGGATTCAGGAGTGAAGCTGCTCTCTGCTGGACTGGGGAATCCCCACTGTAAACTGGAGACTCTGAGGTCAGTATTCCTGTAGTTGGTCAACAAGTGATAAATGTTCACCAGATCCACATGAGTTTACTAGGCACACATAGTCCACACCATATGTGTTTGGACAGTGAAGCTTACAGTTTACATTTGGTGCTATGCTCCAGCATTTTGGATTTGAGATAGAATGTTTCATGTTAGGTGACACTACAGAATGTCACCTTTTATTGGAGGATAATGGTGAGAGGTTAGCATGTTTTGTTGTAGCATCTGTTATGGGTAATGGTGAGAGGTTAGCATGTTTTGTTGTATCCTCTGTTATTGGTAATGGTGAGAGGTTAGCATGTTTTGTTGTAGCCTCTGTTATTGGTAATGGTGAGAGGTTAGCATGTTTTGTTGTAGCCTCTGTTATTGGTAATGGTGAGAGGTTAGCATGTTTTGTTGTAGTCTTTGTTATTGGTAATGGTGAGAGGTTAGCATGTTTTGTTGTAGCCTCTGTTATTGGTAATGGTGAGAGGTTAGCATGTTTTGTTGTAGTCTCTGTTATTGGTAATGGTGAGAGGTTAGCATGTTTTGTTGTAGCCTCTGTTATTGGTAATGGTGAGAGGTTAGCATGTTTTGTTGTAGCCTCTGTTATTGGTAATGGTGAGAGGTTAGCATGTTTTGTTGGAGCCTCTGTTATTGGTAATGGTGAGAGGTTAGCATGTTTTGTTGTATGCTCTGTTATTGGTAATGGTGAGAGGTTAGTCTGTTTTGTTGTATCCTCTGTTATTTGTAATGGTGAGAGGTTAGCATGTTTTGTTGTAGTCTCTGTTATTGGTAATGGTGAGAGGTTAGCATGTTTTGTTGTAGCCTCTGTTATTGGTAATGGCGAGAGGTTAGCATGTTTTGTTGTAGCCTCTGTTATTGGTAATGGTGAGAGGTTAGCATGTTTTGTTGTAGCCTCTGTTATTGGTAATGGTGAGAGGTTAGCATGTTTTGCTGTAGCCTCTGTTATTGGTAATGGTGAGAGGTTAGCATGTTTTGTTGTAGCCTCTGTTATTGGTAATGGTGAGAGGTTAGCATGTTTTGTTGTAGCCTCTGTTATTGGTAATGGTGAGAGGTTAACATGTTTTGTTGTAGTCTCTGTTATTGGTAATGGTGAGAGGTTAGCATGTTTTGTTGTAGCCTCTGTTATTGGTAATGGTGAGAGGTTAGCATGTTTTGTTGTAGCCTCTGTTATTGGTAATGGTGAGGTTAGCATGTTTTGTTGTAGCCCCTGTTATTGGTAATGGTGAGAGGTTAGCATGTTTTTTTTTCAATTTAAAGTTTTATTAAGTTTTCAATCAACCAACCAAACACATTCCACATTCACAGATGTGACAGACTTAAAAAATATATAAAAAAATAATAATAATAATAATAATAAAAAATGTTATATATATATACACATATACACATATACACATATATACATACACACAAATAATAATTATAACAAAATTTTAAATATAGAACTTGCAGCAGCACTATCAAGGTTCTTATTAGCTATTTCCAGCCTTAGCTGAGATGACGAGTCAATGACTAGTTTTTAGATTTTACAGCACCTTACACAACACGCATCTGCTCACCTCCCCGATCCCCCCGTTCACTCTGTCCAATTTGAGATATAGTGGAGTAGTGGAGACCAGAGTCTATCAAACTTGGGCTGTCTCTTGTGGAGGTCATAAGTGAGCTTTTCAAGAGGGAGAAAGTCAACAATCTGGTCAATCCACATTTTAAATGTAGGAGAGGTACTAGAGGCCCACAATAGAAGGATACATTTCTTAGCAAAGTATGTAATGGTCATGAGCAAATTTTTTCTGTCAGGATCAAGAACAAAGTCCTGCTGGGCATTAAGAAGATAGAGACACGGGGTCATATCAAACTGTACATCTAGTATTTTCTGTGCAGCAGTATGTATAGATTGCCAAAATCTGGCAATCTCTCTACAGCTCCAAAATACATGCATATAGGTTCCACTTTCAGAGGTACATCTTTTACAGTTAGGAGAAATGTCTGTTTTCATTTTATGGAGTCTCAAGGGAGTGTAATAAAATTTGTACCAAAATTTGTAATTAGATTCTTTCATTTTTACATTAGTAGAGGAGCAGTATACCCTGTCGCAAACCTCCGCCCATAACTCATCACTGATAGTCAGACCAAGGTCCTTTTCCCAGATTATTTTCAAAGGAGTAAAGGAGGAGCCTCCTTTCTCAGAAAGGAGTCTATAGATATAGGATATTTTGCCTTTAATGGATTGTGCTGTGACAAGAAGGGTTTCAACTTCATTCAACTGAGTTCTAAACCTCCTCTTGGAAGTAAATGAGGAGATGACATGTCTAATTTGAAGATATTTTAAAAAATTGAATCTTGGCACATTGAATTCACTGCAGAGCTCTTGAAAGGATTTTAGTGTAGTGGTCTTCTGATGAAATAGGTCTGAAAAGGTCCTGATTCCTAGAGTATGCCAAAGATTAAAGTTGGCATCCCTCAGGGCTTTTGGCAAGTCTGGGTTGCCTACTATAGGCGAGTGAGAGCATATTTGGGAGGAGATGCCCAGGTATTTCTTACAGTCCCTCCACGCTAGTAGGGTGCTGTAGATCACAAATGTTTTGGCTATGTTGCCCACTTCACTAAAGTTATTAATGAATATAGTTGAGCTTAGTGGCAATGAACCACAGGATTGGGCTTCTATCTGGATCCACGTTGACTCTTGTCTGTTTGTGATCCATGTTAGCATGTTGCGGATTTGGGCAGACCAGTAGTACAATTGAAGGGAGGGAAGGGCAAGACCACCCTTAGATTCAGGTTTCGATAGAGTGGCGAGCTTGATCCTAGGTTTTTTATTGCCCCATATAAATTTGGTGATGCTTTGGTTAATTGTTTTGAAAAAGGAAGCTGGGAGATAGCATGGGAGCATCTGAAATAAATAGTTCAGTCTAGGGAGGATGTTCATACGGATTACATTAATTCTTCCTACTAAGCTAATTGGGAGGGAGATCCAGGTTTGGAGGTTGTTCTTGATTCGATCCAGGAGTGGAAGATAATTCTCCTTGAAAAGCCTATTCAGATCTGGTGTTATGAATATCCCAAGGTATTGAAACCCCTGTGTCTTCCATTGGAATGGGCATAGTGTCTTCATAGAACTGGTGAGTGTAATATTGAGAGGGCAGACAGTGGATTTGTTAAAATTAATCTTATAACCGGAACACGTGCCATACTGAGCAATTGTGTCTAAAATGGGAGGAAGGGATTTCTCCGGGTTGGATATGTAGAGCAAGAGGTTAGCATGTTTTGTTGTAGTCTCTGTTATTGGTAATGGTGAGAGGTTAGCATGTTTTGTTGTAGCCTCTGTTATTGGTAATGGTGAGAGGTTAGCATGTTTTGTTGTAGCCTCTGTTATTGGTAATGGTGAGAGGTTAGTATGTTTTGTTGTAGTCTCTGTTATTGGTAATGGTGAGAGGTTAGCATGTTTTGTTGTAGCCTCTGTTATTGGTAATGGTGAGAGGTTAGCATGTTTTGTTGTAGTTTCTGTTATTGGTAATGGTGAGAGGTTAGCATGTTTTGTTGTAGCCTCTGTTATTGGTAATGGTGAGAGGTTAGCATGTTTTGTTGTAGCCTCTGTTATTCGTAATGGTGAGAGGTTAGTATGTTTTGTTGTAGTCTCTGTTATTGGTAATGGTGAGAGGTTAGCATGTTTTGTTGTAGCCTCTGTTATTGGTAATGGTGAGAGGTTAGCATGTTTTGTTGTAGCCTCTGTTATTGGTAATGGTGAGAGGGTAGCATGTTTTGTTGTAGCCTCTGTAACTCTCTCACTCTTATTATTAATGATTCATTCATGATCTTTCTCAATCATGGCCGTCACAGGCTTGATGTAGTCATTGCGTTCAAAGAATATGGGACCAAATACTAAACTTTTGACTACTTTTATACACTATAAGTGAATTGGTCAGAATACTTATGACTTCTTCAAATAGGGGGACTAGATACATAAAGTGCTTTTATTTCTAAATGGTGAAACAGATATGTATTAAAATACCTGCAAATAAAAGGTGACATTATATACTGTCACCTCATATAAAACATTTGATCTCAAATTCAAAATGCTGGAGTATAGAGCCACATTTAAAATGTTAGCTTCACTGTCAAAATAGATATGGTGTGGACTGTATACTCAATACAATCTAAATCTGATACCTCACTGTCTGTCTTTTGACTGATACTGCTTTTTAAACTGGTCTGGTCAGTCTACTCAAATATTCGTACTATACATTTTTCTCTACAAGTAATATTATGATCATTTCTAATAATGAAACATCCGTTTATGAATAGATATGGCAGGTTTCAGGACACTGATGTATCTGAATATGTTGAAAAAATATACTGCCACTATTTTCACCACCAAAGAATAGCAGTGTGATTTTAATATGATTTGACTCTTTGCAGGCTGTCAGGCTGTCTAGTCACAGAGGAAGGCTGTGCTTCTCTGGTCTCAGCTCTGAGGTCAAACCCCTCACACCTGAGAGAGCTGGACCTGAGTAACAATGACCTGAAGGATTCAGGAGTGAATCTGCTCTCTGCTGGACTGGGGAATCCCCACTGTAAACTGGAGACTCTGAGGTCAGTATTCCTGTAGTTGGTCAACAAGTGATAACTGTTCACCAGATCCACATGTGTTTACCAGACACACATAGTCCACACCATATGTGTTTGGACAGTGAAGCTTACAGATTAAATTTGGTGCTATGCTTCAAAATTTTGGATATGAGATATAATGTTTCATATTAGGTGACAGTACAGAATGCCACCTTTTATTTGAGGTTAATGGTGAGATGTTAGTATGTTTTGTTGTAGCCTCTGTTATTGGTAATGGTGAGAGGTTAGCATGTTTTGTTGTAGTCTCTGTTATTGGTAATGGTGAGAGGTTAGCATGTTTTGTTGTAGCCTCTGTTATTGGTAATGGTGAGAGGTTAGTATGTTTTGTTGTAGCCTCTGTTATTGGTAATGATGAGAGGTTAGCATGTTTTGTTGTAGCCTCTGTTATTGGTAATGGTGAGAGGTTAGCATGTTTTGTTGTAGCCTCTGTTATTGGTAATGGTGAGAGGTTAGCATGTTTTGATGTATCCTCTGTTATTGGTAATGTTGAGAGGTTAGTATGTTTTGTTGTAGTCTCTGTTATTGGTAATGGTGAGAGGTTAGTATGTTTTGTTGTAGTCTCTGTTATTGGTAATGGTGAGAGGTTAGCATGTTTTGTTGTAGCCTCTGTTATTGGTAATGGTGAGAGGTTAGAATGTTTTGTTGTAGCCTCTGTTATTGGTAATGGTGAGAGGTTAGTATGTTTTGTTGTAGTCTCTGTTATTGGTAATGGTGAGAGGTTAGAATGTTTTGTTGTAGCCTCTGTTATTGGTAATGGTGAGAGGTTAGTATGTTTTGTTGTAGTCTCTGTTATTGGTAATGGTGAGAGGTTAGAATGTTTTGTTGTAGTCTCTGTTATTGGTAATGGTGAGAGGTTAGTATGTTTTGTTGTAGTCTCTGTTATTGGTAATGGTGAGAGGTTAGAATGTTTTGTTGTAGCCTCTGTTATTGGTAATGGTGAGAGGTTAGCATGTTTTGTTGTAGCCTCTGTTATTGGTAATGGTGAGAGGTTAGCATGTTTTGTTGTAGCCTCTGTAACTTTCTCACTCATTATTATTCATGATTCATTCATGATCGTTCTCAATCATGGCAGTCACAGGCTTTTTGTAGTCATTGTGTTCAAAGAATATGGGACCAAATACCAAACTTTGACTACTTTAATACACTATAAGTGAATTGGTCAGAATACTTATGACTTCTTCAAATAGGGAGACTAGATACATAAAGTGCTTTTATTTTTCTAAATGGTGAAACAGATATGTATTAAAATATCCTCAAATAAAAGGTGACATTATATACTGTCACCTCATGTGAAACATTTGATCTGAAATCCAAAATGTTGGAGAATAGAGTCACATTTAAAATGTTAGCTTCAATGTCAAAATAGATATAATGTGGACTGTATACTCAATACAATCTAAATCTGATACCTCACTGTCTGTCTTTTGACTGATACTGCTTTTTAAACTGGTCTGGTCAGTCTACTCAAATATTTGTACTATACATTTTTCTCTCTACAAGCAATACTTTGATAATTTGACATTTTTAATAATGATACTTTAATTTATAAATAGATTTGGCATGTTTCAGGACACTGATATATCTGAATATTTTCAAAAAATATACTGCCACTATTTTCACCACCAAAGAATAGCAGTGTGGTTTTAATATGATTTGACTCTTTGTCAGGCTGTCAGGCTGTCTAGTCACAGAGGAAGGCTGTGCTTCTCTGGTCTCAGCTCTGAGGTCAAACCCCTCACACCTGAGAGAGCTGGACCTGAGCTACAATCACCCAGGAGACTCAGGAGTCAGACTGCTCTCTGCTGGACTGGAGGATCCACACTGCAGACTGGAGAATCTCAAGTATGTAGAGGGTTTATGTCAATGTTCATATCAGACATGTTTGACTTATCAGGCTAGTTAAGACAAACATTCTTACCACCACTTGGACAAAGTTATGTTACTGTGTGTGTGTGTGTGTGTGTGTGTGTCTGTGTGTGTCTGTGTGTGTCTGTGTGTGTGTGTGTGTTCAGGTGTATCCCTCAATGACTGTCTGTTCTTCTGCTTACCGCTACAGTGTGGAACATGGTGGAGAGAACAGAACAAAACCTGGGCTTAGAAAATGTGAGTGTTGAATGCTGTGAAGAATATGACTAAGAATAAGTCTTAATTCAAGTTAAGTCAAAGTCAAAGACCACCATCATTACTTACTTGTTCATATTAAATATCAGATGAAGTTCTACAGAAGGAGAAATCAGGGACACCAAAGTTTACAAAGAGTTGCTTTGACAATGTGTGTGTGTCTGTGTGTGTGTGGCGCGTTTGTGTTACCTTAGAAATGTGTGTTTATGTTCATGTATACAGGTGTGTGTGTGTGTGTGTCCAGTGTGTGTGTGTGTGTGTGTGTTACGTTAGAAGTGTGTGTGTGTGTGTTCATGATGCATACAGGTGTGTGTGTGTGTGAGTACGTTCGTGCTACGTAAGAAGTGTGTGTGTGTGTGTGTGTGTGTGTGTGTGTGTGTGTGTGTGTGTGTGTGTGTGTGTGTGTGTGTGTGTGTGTGTGTGTGTGTGTGTGTGTGTGTGTGTGTGTGTGGTGTCTTAGTGTTACATTAGAAATGTGTGTGTGTAATTAATGGGAACTAGTGTGTTTTATATTACCATACAGTATAACATATGATCATTCAACAAGCCTCAAGTTACCTTCACTTCTCCTTTTGATACCTAGAAACATCTACTTTAAATGAATTAGTGAAAAGTGAGGTAACATTCTAATGTGAATGATGATGATTTCTAATATTGTGTCTGGTTTCATCCATCAGATGTCTGTGATCTCACACTGGACCCAAACACAGTAGACAGACTCCTCTCTCTGTCTGAGGAGAACAGGAAGTTGACATGTACGACAGAGGAGCAGCTGTATCCTGATCACCCAGAGAGATTTGAGGGTTGTAGACAGGTGCTATGTAGAGAGCGTCTGACTGGGCGCTGTTACTGGGAGGTAGAGTGGAGTGGGATAAGGGGGGCTGGTATAGGAGTGACATATAAAGGAATCAGCAGGAGAGGAAGAGGAGGGGTTAAGGAGTGTTGGCTTGGACACAATGACAAGTCCTGGAGTCTGTCCTGCTCTGACAAACGTTACAGAGCCTGGCACAATAATAATCCCACTACCATAGACGTCCCCTCCTCCAGCTCCCACAGAGTAGGAGTGTATCTGGACTGGTCAGCCGGCACGCTGTCCTTCTATAGAGCCTCCTCTGACATACTGACCCACCTGATCACATTCACCTCCACATTCACTGAGCCCCTCTATCCAGGGATTTGGGTTGATTACAACTCCTCAGTGTCCCTGTAAATAATAACACACTGACACACACACACACTGGACACACACACACACACACACACTGGACACACACACACACACACACACACACACACACATAGGACCCACACACACACACTGGACACACACACACACACACACTGGACACACACACACACACACACACACACACACACACACACACACACACACACACACACACACACATAGGACCCACACACACACACTGGACACACACACAATAGACTTACACACTGGACACACACACACACGCACTGGACACACACACGCACTGGACACACAAACACTGGATGGACACACACACACACACTGGACACACACACACACACACACACACACAGGACACACACACTGTACACAGGACACACACACATTGTACACACACACATTGTACACACACACACACACACACACACACACACACACTGGATACACACACACACACACTGGACAAACAAACACACACTCACACACCCAGGACACAAACACAAACACACATTACACACACAGGACAAACACACAAACTGGACACACACACACACAGGTCACACACACATTGGACGGACACACACACAGAACACACACACTGGACACACAAACACACACACACACACACACTGGACACACACATTCACACAAACACTGGATACATACACACACACACTGGACACACACACTGGACACACACACACTGGACAAACAAAAACACAAACTGGAAAAACACAAACACACACTGGACACACACACACACACACACACACACAGGACTCACACACTGGACAGATATACATTCACACACACACACACAGGCACTGGACGGACACACACACACACACACACACACACACACACACTGGAAGGACACACACACACTGGACAAACACACACACACACACTGGACACACACACTGGACAAACACACACACACACACTGGACACACACACTGGACAAACACACACACACACTGGACACACACACTGGACAAACACACACACACACACTGGACACACACACTGGACAAACACAAATACACACTGGACACACACACTGGACAAACACACACACACACACTGGACACACACACTGGACAAACACAAATACACACTGGACACACACTGGACACACCAACAAACTGGACACACACACACACACACATACACACTTTACACACAGAAACACACAATGGACACACAGACATACACACACACACACTGGTCACAGACATACACACACACACACACACACTAGACATACTGTATATACAAACACACACTGGACACACAGGACACACACACAACGTACACACACACCATACACACACACTGGACACGCACACACACTGGACACACACACACACTGTACACACACACACACTGGACAAATACAAACACAAACTGGAAAAACAAACACACACTGGACACACACACACACACACACACTGGACACAAACACACACACACACACACACACACACACACACACACACACACACTGGACAAAAACACACACACACACACACACACACACACACACACACACACACACACAAGACACACACACACACTGGACACACACACACACATTGTACACACACACAGACTGGACACACACACACACACACACAGGACACCCACACACACACACTGGACACACACACACACACAAAGGCCACAAACACACACACACACACTGGACACACAAACACACACAGAGACACACACAAATACACACACACTGGACATAAACACACACACACTGGACATAAAGACACACACACTGGACACAAACACACACACACACACACACACTGGACACACACACACACTGGACACACACACACACACATGATCCACACACACACACACACACACACTGGATGGACACACACACACACAGTCTTGTATTTGTAACTAATTTAGGACTCCTCACAAATACGTACCTTTTTAGTACCCTGCTTTCCAGACATCATAGAAGCACAGAAATTACTCTCATGAGTTAGAAAACACATATTTTATAAATATATATAAATATATATTATGAGGAAATCACCTAAAGTTGCTGACTCCTTGAAAAAAGTACACTTATAATTTGACCAACTACTTCAGACCGTACATTGCAAATCAAATCAAATGTTATTTGTCACATACACATGGTTAGCAGATGTTAATGTGAGTGTAGCGAAATGCTTGTGCTTCTAGTTCCGACCATGCAGTAATATCTAACAAGTAATCTAACAATTTCACAAGTGCCTTATACACACACAAGTGTAAAGGAATGAATAAGAATATGTACATATAAATATATGGATGAGCGATGGCCGAACGGCATAGGCAAGATGCAGTAGATGGTATAGAGTACATTATATACATATGAGATGAGTAATGTAGGGTATGTAAACATTATATAAAGTGGCATTGTTTAAGTGACTAGTGATACATTTATTACATCCAATTATTAATTATTAAAGTGGCTAGAGATTTGAGTCAGTATGTTGGCAGCAGCCACTCAATGCATTGCCATCAGCCATGGAGAGAATGCCTCCTATAAAATCTATAAAAGCTGCCTGTGTTGTACCTAATGGAAGTATTCTAGCTGTGTTATACCTAATGGAAGTATTCTAGCTGTGTTGTACCTAATGGAAGTATTCTAGCTGTGTTGTACCTAATGGAAGTATTCTAGCTGTGTTATACCTAATGGAAGTATTCTAGCTGTGTTATACCTAATGGAAGTATTCTAGCTGTGTTATACCTAATGGAAGTATTCTAGCTGTGTTGTACCTAATGGAAGTATTCTAGCTGTGTTATACCTAATGGAAGTATTCTAGCTGTGTTGTACCTAATGGAAGTATTCTAGCTGTGTTGTACCTAATGGAAGTATTCTAGCTGTGTTATACCTAATGGAAGTATTCTAGCTGTGTTGTACCTAATGGAAGTATTCTAGCTGTGTTATACCTAATGGAAGTATTCTAGCTGTGTTGTACCTAATGGAAGTATTCTAGCTGTGTTGTACCTAATGGAAGTATTCTAGCTGTGTTGTACCTAATGGAAGTATTCTAGCTGTGTTGTACCTAATGGAAGTATTCTAGCTGTGTTGTACCTAATGGAAGTATTCTAGCTGTGTTGTACCTAATGGAAGTATTCTAGCTGTGTTGTACCTAATGGAAGTATTCTAGCTGTGTTGTACCTAATGGAAGTATTCTAGCTGTGTTGAACCTAATGGAAGTATTCTAGCTGTGTTGTACCTAATGGAAGTATTCTAGCTGTGTTATACCTAATGGAAGTATTCTAGCTGTGTTATACCTAATGGAAGTATTCTAGCTGTGTTGTACCTAATGGAAGTATTCTAGCTGTGTTGTACCTAATGGAAGTATTCTAGCTGTGTTGTACCTAATGGAAGTATTCTAGCTGTGTTGTACCTAATGGAAGTATTCTAGCTGTGTTGTACCTAATGGAAGTATTCTAGCTGTGTTATACCTAATGGAAGTATTCTAGCTGTGTTGAACCTAATGGAAGTATTCTAGCTGTGTTATACCTAATGGAAGTATTCTAGCTGCGTTATACCTAATGGAAGTATTCTAGCTGTGTTGTACCTAATGGAAGTATTCTAGCTGTGTTGTACCTAATGGAAGTATTCTAGCTGTGTTGTACCTAATGGAAGTATTCTAGCTGTGTTATACCTAATGGAAGTATTCTAGCTGTGTTGTACCTAATGGAAGTATTCTAGCTGTGTTGTACCTAATGGAAGTATTCTAGCTGTGTTGTACCTAATGGAAGTATTCTAGCTGTGTTATACCTAATGGAAGTATTCTAGCTGTGTTATACCTAATGGAAGTATTCTAGCTGTGTTGTACCTAATGGAAGTATTCTAGCTGTGTTGTACCTAATGGAAGTATTCTAGCTGTGTTGTACCTAATGGAAGTATTCTAGCTGTGTTGAACCTAATGGAAGTATTCTAGCTGTGTTGTACCTAATGGAAGTATTCTAGCTGTGTTGAACCTAATGGAAGTATTCTAGCTGTGTTGTACCTAATGGAAGTATTCTAGCTGTGTTGTACCTAATGGAAGTATTCTAGCTGTGTTGTACCTAATGGAAGTATTCTAGCTGTGCTGTACCTAATGGAAGTATTCTAGCTGTGTTGTACCTAATGGAAGTATTCTAGCTGTGTTATACCTAATGGAAGTATTCTAGCTGTGTTGAACCTAATGGAAGTATTCTAGCTGTGTTGTACCTAATGGAAGTATTCTAGCTGTGTTGTACCTAATGGAAGTATTCTAGCTGTGTTGTACCTAATGGAAGTATTCTAGCTGTGTTATACCTAATGGAAGTATTCTAGCTGTGTTGTACCTAATGGAAGTATTATAGCTGCGTTGTACCTAATGGAAGTATTCTAGCTGTGTTGTACCTAATGGAAGTATTCTAGCTGTGTTGTACCTAATGGAAGTATTATAGCTGCGTTGTACCTAATGGAAGTATTCTAGCTGTGTTGTACCTAATGGAAGCTATCCAACTGCCCGTGTTGTACCTAATGGAAGCTATCCAACTGCCAGGGTGTTGTACCTAATGGAAGCTATCCAACTGTGTTGTACATAATGGAAGCTATCCAACTGCCTGTGTTGTACCTAATGGAAGCTATCCAACTGCCTGTGTTGTACCTAATGGAAGCTATCCAACTGCCTGTGTTGTACCTAATGGAAGCTATCCAACTGTGTTGTACCTAATGGAAGCTATCCAACTGTCTGTGTTGTACCTAATGGAAGCTATCCAACTGTGTTGTACCTATTGGAAGCTATCCAACTGTGTTGTACCTAATGGAAGCTATCCAACTGTCTGTGTTGTACCTAATGGAAGCTATCCAACTGTCTGTGTTGTACCTAATGGAAGCTATCCAACTGTCTGTGTTGTACCTAATGGAAGCTATCCAACTGTCTGTGTTGTACCTAATGGAAGCTATCCAACTGTCTGTGTTGTACCTAATGGAAGCTATCCAACTGTGTTGTACATAATGGAAGCTATCCAACTGTCTGTGTTGTACCTAATGGAAGCTATCCAACTGCGTTGTACCTAATGGAAGCTATCCAACTGTGTTGTACCTAATGGAAGCTATCCAACTGCCTGTGTTGTACCTAATGGAAGCTATCCAACTGTGTTGTACCTAATGGAAGCGTAAAATAATTAACAAGTTTAAATTCTCGATATTTGACGCATTCATTCTATTTTATGACTGAACATATTGCATGTAGAATGCCACAGTGATGCAACACGGATGGCAACTGAACGGATGTAGTAAAGTTCTTCTGTAAAGTATTTAAACTTGAACAACCATTTCAGTAATCGATTCAATATATCCAAGTAATAGATTAATAGTTTAGTCAACAAGCTTTGTATTCTGAAGACCTTAGTCACTCCAAAAGTGAACCACACACCTGGAAAAACTTCCCCCGAACAGAGTGAGATAGAGGACATTCATCATCTGCCTATGAGCTTAAGTCAGTACCTCTGAGGCTCCAGTAGCCTCAGAGGTACTGGCAGCCTCAGAGGTACTGGCAGCCTCAGAGGTACTGGAGTCTCAGAGGTACTGGCATCCTCAGAGGTACTGGAGCCTCAGAGGTACTGGCAGCCTCAGAGGTACTGGCAGCCTCAGAGGTACTGGAGTCTCAGAGGTACTGGCATCCTCAGAGGTACTGGAGCCTCAGAGGTACTGGCAGCCTCAGAGGTACTGGGGCCTCAGAGGTACTGGAGCCTCAGAGGTACTGGCAGCCCCTGAGGTACTGGAGACTCAGAGGTACTGGAGCCTCAGAGGTACTGGTAGCCTCAGAGGTACTGGAGACTCAGAGGTACTGGCAGCCTCAGAGGTACTGGCAGCCTCAGAGGTACTGGCAGCCTCAGAGGTACTGGAGACTCAGAGGTACTGGAGCCTCAGAGGTACTGGCAGCCTCAGAGGTACTGGCAGTCTCAGAGGTACTGGAGTCTCAGAGGTACTGGAGTCTCAGAGGTACTGGAGCCTCAGAGGTACTGGAGCCTCAGAGGTACTGGAGTCTCAGAGGTACTGGGGGTAAGAAAGGGCGATAAAAAACTGCCGCAACTTAAATACATAGATTTTAATGAGGGGATTGAATTAAATATTTCAGCACACATGCTTATGACTTGAAAAACAGCTGGGGAAAAAACTGTCTTTTCTAGCTAGATTGTAAACCAATTAAAGTTACATTTAAGAAAGTCCATCATATGAGAACCCCTGACAACATCCCCCTGAAAGATAAACTATCCTTTGTCATTCCAAGTAGCGGCCCCCTTTGAGTCTTTAATGTTGTTCATTATGTATCTAACATTTTTCCTGTTACGAACTGGAACATGTGTCAACAAATGCAGAACATTATCTTCAACCTGTAAGGCTTTACAGGGGCAGGTCTCTCTCTCTGATCTTCAACCTGTAAGGTCGCTGGTCCAGACATTACAGGGGCAGGTCTCTCTCTCTCTCTCTGATCTTCAACCTGTAAGATCTCTGGTCCAGACATTACAGGGACAGGTCTCTCTCTCTCTCTCTGATCTTCAACCTGTAAGGTCTCTGGTCCAGACATTACAGGGACAGGTCTCTCTCTCTCTCTCTGATCTTCAACCTGTAAGGTCTCTGGTCCAGACATTACAGGGGCAGGGCTCTCTCTCTCTGATCTTCAACCTGTAAGGTCTCTGGTCCAGACATTACAGGGGCAGGTCTCTCTCTCTCTCTGATCTTCAACCTGTAAGGTCTCTGGTCCAGACATTACAGGGGCAGGTCTCTCTCTCTCTCTGATCTTCAACCTGTAAGGTCTCTGGGCCAGACATTACAGGGACAGGTCTCTCTCTCTCTCTCTGATCTTCAACCTGTAAGGTCTCCGGTCCAGACATTACAGGGGCAGGTCTCTCTTCCTGATCTTCAACCTGTAAGGTCTCTGGTCCAGGCATTACAATAGAAAGTATAGGGACATATTTAAATACAGCTCCGGGATTGCAATTCCTATGACTTCCACTAGATCTCAACAGTCTTTCTTCAAGGTTTCAGACTTGTTCCTTCCAAAACGAGGAAGAATTCTGAGTTTTGATACAGGAACACAGAGTTGGAAATCAATCTGTGCGCGTGACGAAGATGACACGCATCTGCTAAAATTGCTTTCCTATTGAACATACTTCTTTACGTTTTAAATATTAGAGTTTAATTACATTTTAGGGTACCTGAGGATTAAACAGAAATGTAGTTTGACTTGTTTTAACAAAGTTTAGCGGTAGCTTTTTGGAATCCTTTCTCTGCATGTTGAACGAGTGGATTACTCAAATACATGGCGCCAACTAAACTGACTTTTTGGGATATAAAGAAGGATTTTATCTAACAACACGACACTACATGTTGTACCTGGGACTCTTAGGATTGCAAATCAGAGGAAGATTTTCAAAAAGGAAAGTGAATAATTCATCGCTATTTGTGAATTTATGAAACCTGTGGTGGTTGAAAAATATTTTGATGTGCGGCGCCATCCTCAAACAATCGCATGGTTTTCGATTTAAAGCCTTTTGTAAATCGGACAATGCAGTTAGATTAACATGAATTTAAGCTTTTAACCGATATGACACCTATGTACCTAAATATTTAATATCCATAATTTGTATGATTATTTATTTGAATTGCGCACCCTCCATATTTCACCGGATGTTGTCGACTAGCCGTAAGAAGTTTTAAGAACAAATTCTTATTTACATTGACGGGCTAGGAACAGTGGGTTAGCTGCCTTGTTCAGAACAACAGGTCTTTACCTTGTCAGCTCGGGGATTCAATCTAGAAACGTTTTAGTTACTGGCCCAACACTCTAACCACTAGGCTACCTGCCGATCCTAGATCATAATGAATCAGATTACATGGAGAGGAGGGACCTGATCCTAGATCATAATGAATCAGATTACATGGACAGGGGGACCTGATCCTAGATGAGCACTCCTCATCTGAGACACTGCCTGTATGAATAAGGAATGCTGTTGTAAAGTCTAGTTACAGCAGGTGTTTACTGCCATCTAGTGGAAGATACTAATAAAACACTTTATTATCAGGTTGGGGAGATGACTGAGTGCAGGATCCATGGTGAGATGACAGAGCAGAAAACACTATATGGAGAGAAGTACAAATAAAGTATTTGTGAACAATAAAGGACAGAGAAAGAGAATAAATAGCTGGAATTACATATTATTACTAGTTAGTAGATCTCACAGGGTTCTGTGTCATTATTTTACCATACAACAGTGACGTCAGAATTGACAATATTTCCTCATATGAAAGTGAAAGTAAGGGTCTGGTCTACGCCTTTACAAAATGACTGTTGAAACTGTAGCGCACATTTCTCGGCAACATTAGAAGCAGGATAAATGTGTTGATTTGAAGGACAGACGGGCAGACTCTGGTAAGTCTTGGCTACATATAACTATTATAAAGTTAGGTCGTAGTCAGACATTCAATAGACAGAGTAGGCTTGAGATATTATTCTTTATCATGCTGACCTACCTGGGCCCGGTTTCCACGATGGAATTTAGACTTAACGTTGGGAATGCATGATAAGTGGGAAACGATAATTAACTAAATACAAAGTTGAGTAAACACTATTTTACAAATAAAAAAGTGCGTAATCGCGTTTATGTAGGTTTACCCTCCGCTACATCCCCGTTGATGCAGCGTAGAGTGCATAGACCTTTAGTCTCTATGGGCCAGATGGCCAGTTGGTGAGGGCCACTGCATAGTCCTTTAGTCTCTATGGGCCAGATGGCCAGTTGGTGAGGGCCACAGCATAGTCCTTTAGTCTCTATGGGCCAGATGGCCAGTTGGTGAGGGCCACTGCATGGGGAAAGAAACGGTTCAGATGGGGGTCTATAACATCCAATCACATACTCATCATGATGAGGCTCATGATTTAGAAGTTATATACCTTTTCATCTTTACATATTTTGTCTTTATTTAAACCAAGGCAGTTTGAGTTAGTAGCGATGAAGTTGCAACTGTCAGCTGCTGTAAACATGTGACAGTATTCAAAGGAGAGCTGATCTCAGATCAGTTTAGCTTTTTATATCATAATGATTCTGCTGTAAAGTCAGGTTACAGCACATATTTACTGCTATCTAGTGGAAGATATTCTATTTTTATTGAACTTTTATTTAACTAGGTAAGTCAGAACAAATTCTTATTAACATTGACGACCTACCCCGGCCAAACCTTGACGACGCTGGGCCAATTGTGCGCCACCATATGGGACTCCCAATCATGCTGGATTCTAACCAGGTACTGCAGTGACGCAAGAGGCGGGACTCTGCACCACTCGGGAGGCGGCTGAGCTGAAACAGAAAGTAAAGTTGTTCTTTTGTACAGGATCCATTTTGAGACGACAGAGCAGAAAACGCTATATGGAGATGACTGACGAATAAGTAAGTATTTCTGAACGATAATTAATTATAAAGGACAGAGTAAGAGAATGAATACCTGTAATGAGATATTATTAGTTAGTAGAACTGCTACTTGAGCTGACTTGCTGACAGACAGCAGTTTTCAAAGTGGAAACTAATCAGTAGGCTGACATGTTATCAGTAAAACGTCTGGTAAAGATGGTGGAGGAGCTTTTCAATTATATGGTTTTATGTTTATCTCAGGGTTTCTCAATCCTTTTGTCCTTACCAGCACTTACACACCTGATTCAACTAATCATCAAATGTTTTAAGACAGTGTAATATTTGAGGCATACAAATGAACATTCTCAAATTAAAACCTTGGGGTTTGGTAGACCTGATGGTAGACCTGTAGACCTGACCTGAACATTTATTATAGGCCAGTAATTCATATTTTGGAGAGAAAAATATACAACTAAACCTGGTTTCGAGTAAATGATAAGTTTAGCTAAAATAATGTAAGAGAGATGTCTCGAAGAAGGACTATAATAAAATTGAAGCAAGATGCGGCACAATGTCATGATTTCCTGCTGTCGCATGAAACTGACTGTTAGCGCCACCCTCTGGTTACTGTTGTTATATGAAGGGGAGACGCCTTGACTGCAGTTGAAACTGAATATAAGAAAGTACCTGTACAGGGCCATTTTGAGATGACAGAGCAGCTCATAGTTTAATATCTAAACTGCAACACAGTTTCCAAGTAAAGTGAGTGATCTCGGATCAGTTTAGCTTTTTATATCATAATGATTCTGCTGTAAAGTCAGGTTACAGCACATGTTTACTGCTATCTAGTGGAAGATATTCTATTTTTATTGAACTTTTATTTAACTAGGTAAGTCAGAACAAATTCTTATTAACATTGACGGCCTACCCCGGCCAAACCTTGACGACGCTGGGCCAATTGTGCGCCACCCTATGGGACTCCAAATCATGCTGCCTGGATTCTAACCAGGTACTGCAGTGACGCAAGAGGCGTCCCAAGTAAAGTGAGTATTTGAAAGGTTAATAATCTAGAATAAAGTAGAGGGAACATGTGGAATACAGTAAACGAGTGTGGGAGTACTGCTGAGTCATTCCTACCATGTGGTGCCTTTTTACGAGGACTTTTTACGAGGATTAAATGTCAGGGATTGTGAAAAACTGAGTTTAAATGTATTTGGCTCAGGTGTATGTAAACTTCCGACTTCAACTGTATGTATGTGTATGTATTAATTTACTGCTCTAAGGATGTAATTATTGTTTGGATCATCTTATTTACTATTATGTTTAGATTTTTCCCTTCAATTTTTTTCGCTATTTATGTGATGCGCAATGCAGAGAACACTGAAGAGGAATTATCATTTAATTTCCACAGTGAATTATTGTAATGTTTGTTTATGTGTCAATTAACCACATAAGGGATGGGTTGCCAGTTGTCGATTTGACACAAAAATAAAGTTTTCATTCTCTCATTTGTTCATTCATTTTTCATTCATATAATTTAATTTAAGATGTTCTGTGTGTCCCTAATATCACTTTACACCCGGTTAGTTTGTTGTAATTCCTAGAGCAGAACGGAGAACACCACCGGGTTCGTACAAGTCTCAGCTTACATTATGGGCGGTATCGGAGGATGAGGTGGATTGAAACACAGCCCATGTAAAAAACAGACATCTCCAGCTTAAACAGACAGATGTTGATGGGGATTTGTTTATTATGTTCATTACATCTCAGCGGAGGCGTGACCATTGTAGGCTAAGGGTTTAAAATGAGGATGACCTGGTCTCAAAAATCCCCCAAAGGCTCTTTTAAAGGTGGATCAGTTTATCCTTTTAGATCATAATGAATCAGATTACATGGAGAGAAGGGACCTGATCCTAGATCATAATGAATCGGATTACATGGAGAGGGGGGACCTGATCCTAGATCATAATGAATCAGATTACATGGAGAGGAGGGACCTGATCCTAGATCATAATGAATCAGATTACAAGGAGAGGGGGACCTGATCCTAGATCATTATGAATCGGATTACATGGAAAGGGAGACCTGATCCTAGATCATATTGAATCAGATTACATGGAGAGGGAGACCTGATCCTAGATCATAATGAATAAGAATACATGGAGAGGGGGACCTGATCCCAGATCATAATGAATAAGATTACATGAAGAGGGTGACCTGATCCTAGATCATAATAAATAACATTACATGGAGAGGGGGGACCTGATCCTAGATCATTATGAATCAGATTACATGGAGAGGGCGACCTGATCCTAGATCATAATAAATAAGATTACATGGAGAGGGGGACCTGATCCTAGGTCATAAGGAATCAGATTACATGCAGAAGTTGACCTGATCCTCGATCATAATGAATAACATTACATGGAGAGGGCGGACCTGATCATAATGAATCAGATTACATGGACAGGGGGACCTGATCATAGATTATAATGAACCAGATTACATGGAGAGGGTGGACCTGATCCTCGATCATATTGAATCAGTTTACATGGAGAGGGGGACCTGATCTTAGATCAAAATGAATCAGATTACATGGAGAGGGGGACCTGATCCTAGATCATAATGAACCAGATTGCATGGAGAGGTGGGACCTGATCCTAGATCATATTGAATCAGTTTACATTGAGTGGGGGACCTGATCCGAGATCATAATGAATCAGATTACAAGGAGAGGGGGACCTGATCCTAGATCATAATGAATAAGATTACATGGAGAGGGTGACCTGATCCTAGATCATAATGAATAAGATTACATGGACAGGGGGACCTGATCCTAGATCATAATGAATCATTACAAGGAGAGGGGGACCTGATCCTAGATCATTATGAATCAGATTACATGGAAAGGGAGACCTGATCCTAGATCATATTGAATCAGATTACATGGAGAGGGGGACCTGATCCTAGATCATAATGAATAAGATTACATGGACAGGGGGACCTGATCCTAGATCATAATGAATCATTACAAGGAGAGGGGGACCTGATCCTAGATCATTATGAACCAGATTACATGGAGAGGGGGGACCTGATCCTAGATCATAATGAATCAGTTTACATGGAGTGGGGACCTGATCCTAGATTATAATGAATCAGATTACATGGAGAGGGGAACCTGATACTAGATCATAATGAATCAGTTTACTTGGAGTGGGGGACCTGATCCTAGATCATAATGAATCAGATTACATGGAGAGGGGGACCTGATCCGAGATCATTATGAATAAGATTACATGGAGAGGGAGACCTGATCCTAGATCATAATGAATACGATTACATGGAGAGGGGGACCTGATCCTAGATCATAATGAATAAGATTACATGGAGAGGGGGACCTGATCCTAGGTCATAAGGAATCAGATTACATGCAGAGGGTGACCTGATCCTAGATCATAATGTATAACATTACATGGAGAGGGGGGACCTGATCCTAGATCATAATGAATCAGTTTACATGGAGTGGGGACCTGATCCGAGATTATAATGAACCAGAGTACATGGAGAGGGGGGACCTGATCCTAGATCATATTGAATCAGTTTACATGGAGTGGGGGACCTGATCCTAGATTATAATGAATCAGATTACAAGGAGAGGGGAACCTGATCCTAGATCATTATGAATCAGATTACATGGAAAGGGAGACCTGATCCTAGAACATATTGAATCAGATTACATGGACAGGGGGACCTGATCCTAGATCATAATGAATAAGATTACATGGACAGGGGGACCTGATCCTAGATCATAATGAATAAGATTACATGGACAGGGCGACCTGATCATAGATCATAATGAATCAGATTACATGGAGAGGGTGACCTGATCCTAGATCATAATGAATAACATTACATGGAGAGGGGGGACCTGATCATAATGAATCAGATTATATGGACAGGGGGACCTGGTCCTAGATCAAAATGAATCAGATTACATGGAGAGGGGTACCTGATCCTAGATCATAATGAACCAGATTACATGGAGAGGGGGGACCTAATCCTAGATCATAATGAATCAGTTTACATTGAGTGGGGACCTGATCCTAGATTATAATGAACCAGATTACATGGAGAGGGGTGACCTGATCCTAGATCATATAGAATCAGTTTACATGGAGTGGGGGACCTGATCCTAGATTATAATGAACCAGATTACATGGAGAGGGGGGACCTGATCCTAGATCATATTGAATCAGTTTACATGGAGAGGGGGACCTGATCCTAGGTCATAAGGAATCAGATTACATGCAGAGGGTGACCTGATGCTAGATCATAATGAATAACATTACATGGAGAGGGGGGACCTGATCATAATGAATCAGATTACATGGAGTGGGGGACCTGATCCTAGATTATAATGAATCAGATTACAAGGAGAGGGGAACCTGATCCTAGATCATTATGAATCAGATTACATGGAAAGGGAGACCTGATCCTAGAACATATTGAATCAGATTACATGGAGAGGGGGACCTGATCCTAGATCATAATGAATAAGATTACATGGACAGGGGTCCTGATCCTAGATCATAATGAATAAGATTACATGGACAGGGCGACCTGATCATAGATCATAATGAATCAGATTACATGGAGAGGGTGACCTGATCCTAGATCATAATGAATAACATTACATGGAGAGGGGGGACCTGATCATAATGAATCAGATTATATGGACAGGGGGACCTGGTCCTAGATCAAAATGAATCAGATTACATGGAGAGGGGTACCTGATCCTAGATCATAATGAACCAGATTACATGGAGAGGGGGGACCTAATCCTAGATCATAATGAATCAGTTTACATTGAGTGGGGACCTGATCCTAGATTATAATGAACCAGATTACATGGAGAGGGGTGACCTGATCCTAGATCATATAGAATCAGTTTACATGGAGTGGGGGACCTGATCCTAGATTATAATGAACCAGATTACATGGAGAGGGGGGACCTGATCCTAGATCATAATGAATCAGATTACATGGAGAGGGGACCTGATCCTAGATCATAATGAATCAGATTACATGGAGAGGGTGACCTGATCCTAGATCATAATGAATAACATTACATGGAGAGGGGGGACCTGATCATAATGAATCAGATTATATGGAGAGGGGGAGCTGATCTTAGATCAAAATGAATCAGATTACAACGAGAGGGGGACCTGATCCTAGATCATAATGAATCAGATTACATGCAGAGGGTGACCTGATGCTAGATCATAATGAATAACATTACATGGAGAGGGGGGACCTGATCATAATGAATCAGATTACATGGAGAGGGGGACCTGATCTTAGATCAAAATGAATCAGATTACAAGGAGAGGGGGACCTGATCCTAGATCATAATGAATAAGATTACATGGAGAGGGTGACCTGATCCTAGATCATAATGAATAAGATTACGTGGACAGGGGGACCTGATCCTAGATCATAATGAATCATTACAAGGAGAGGAGGACCTGATCCTAGATCATTATGAATCAGATTACATGGAGAGGGCGACCTGATCCTAGATCATAATGAATAAGATTACATGGAGAGGGGGACCTGATCATAGATCATAATGAATCAGATTACATGGAGAGGGTGACCTGATCCTAGATCATAATGAATAACATTACATGGAGAGGGGGGACCTGATCATAATGAATCAGATTACATGGACAGGGGGACCTGGTCCTAGATCAAAATGAATCAGATTACATGGAGAGGGGTACCTGATCCTAGATCATAATGAACCAGATTACATGGAGAGGGGGGACCTGATCCTAGATCATAATGAATCAGTTTACATTGAGTGGGGACCTGATCTAGGATTATAATGAACCAGATTACATGGAGAGGGGTGACCTGATCCTATATCATACAGAATCAGTTTAAATGGAGTGTGGGACCTGATCCTAGATTATAATGAATCAGATTACATGGAGAGGGGATCCTGATCCTAGATCATTATGAATCAGAATACATGGAGAGGGAGACCTGGTCCCAGATCATATTGAATCAGTTTACATGGAGTGGGGACCTGATCCTATAATATAATGAACCAGATTACATGGAGAGGGGGGACCTGATCCTAGATCATATTGAATCAGTTTACATGGAGTGGGGGACCTGATCCTAGATTATAATGAATCAGATTACAAGGAGAGGGGAACCTGATCCTAGATCATTATGAAGCAGATTACATGGAGAGGGGGGACCTGATCATAATTAATCAGATTACATAGACAGGGGGACCTGATCCTAGATCATAATGAATCAGTTTACATGGAGTGGGGGACCTGATCCTAGATCATAATGAATCAGATTACAAGGAGAGGGGGACCTGATCCTAGATCATAATGAATGAGATTACATGGAGAGGGGGACCTGATCCTAGATCATAATGAATAAGATTATATGGAGAGGGGGACCTGATCCTAGGTCATAAGGAATCAGATTACATGCAGAGGTTGACCTGATCCTAGATCATAATGAATAACATTACATGGAGAGGGGGGACCTGATCATAATGAATAAGATTACATGGACAGGGGGACCTGATCATAGATCAAAATGAATCTGATTACATGGAGAGGGGGACCTGATCCTAGATCATAATGAACCAGATTACATGGAGAGGGGGGACCTGTTCCTAGATCATAATGAATAAGATTACATGAAGAGGGAGACCTGATCCTAGGTCATAAGGAATCAGATTACATGCAAAGGGTGACCTGATCCTAGATCATAATGAATAACATTACATGGACAGTGGGACCTGATCCTAGATCACAATGAATCAGATTACATGGAAAGGGAGACCTGATCCTAGATCATAATGAACCAGATTACATGGAGAGGGGGGACCTGATCCTAGATCATAATGAATCAGTTTACATGGAGTGGGGACCTGATCCTAGATCATAATGAACCAGATTACATGGAGAGGGGGGACCTGATCCTAGATCATATTGAATCAGTTTACATGGAGTAGGGGACCTGATCCTAGATCATAATGAATCAGATTACAAGGAGAGGGGGACCTGATCCTAGATCATTATGAATCAGATTACATGGAGAGGGGGGACCTGATCCTAGATCATAATGAATCAGATTACATAGACAGGGGGACCTGATCCTATATCCTGATGAATCAGATTACATGGACAGGGGGACCTGATCATAGATCAAAATGAATCAGATTACATGGAGAGGGGGGACCTGATCCTAGATCATATTTGAATCAGATTACATGAAGAGGGGGACCTGATCCGAGATCATAATGAATAAGTTTACATGGAGAGGGGGACCTGATCCTAGATCATAATGAATAAGATTACATGAAAAGGGGGACCTGATCCTAGGTCATAAGGAATCAGATTACATGCAGAGGGTGACCTGATTCTAGATCATAATGAATAAGATTACATGCAGAGGGTGACCTGATCCTAGATCATAATGAATAAGATTACGTGGACAGGGGGACCTGATCCTAGATCATAATGAACCAGATTACATGGAGAGGGGGGACCTGATCCTAGATCATATTGAATCAGTTTACATTGAGTAGGGGACCTGATCCTAGATCATAATGAATCAGATTACAAGGAGAGGGGGACCTGATCCTAGATCATTATTAATCAGATTACATGGAGAGGGGGGACCTGATCTTAGATCATAATGAATCAGATTACATAGACAGGGGGACCTGATCCTATATCCTGATGAATCAGATTACATGGAGAGGGGAGACCTGATCCTAGATCATATTTTAATCAGAATACATGGACAGAGGGACCTGATCCTAGATCATTATGAATCAGATTACATGGAGAGGGGAGACCTGATTCTAGGTCATAATGAATCAGATTACATTGAGAGGGTGACCTGATCCTAGATCATAATGAACAAGATTACATGGAGAGGGGGACCAGATCCTAGATCATAATGAATAAGATTACATGGACAGGGGGACCTGATCCTAGATTATAATGAATCAGATTACATGGAGAGGGTGACCTGATCCTATATCATAATGAATAAGATTACAAGGAGAGGGGGATCTGATCTTAGATCATAATGAATAAGATTACAAGGAGAGGGATACCTGATCCTAGATTATAATGAATGAGATTACATGGAGAGGGGGACCTGATCCTCGATCAGCACTGAGACACTGCCTTTATTATTAAGGGCCCCAGAGTCACCAGGACCAAGAAACCAAACTGACCAAACCAAAATGAGAGTGTAAGGTGTTATCTCTGACACTATGATGCAAGCAGACAGTATCTCTTGAGATAATGTGAATGAGAGTGTAAGGTGTTATCTCTGACACTATGATGCAAGCAGACAGTATCTCTTGAGATAATGTGAATGAGAGTGTAAGGTGTTATCTCTGACACTATGATGCAAGCAGACAGTATCTCTTGAGATAATGTGAATGAGAGTGTAAGGTGTTATCTCTGACACTATGATGCAAGCAGACGTATCGTCTTGAGATAATGTGAATGAGAGTGTAAGTGTTATCTCTGACACTATGATGCAAGCAGACAGTATCTCTTGAGATAATGTGAATGAGAGTGTAAGGTGTTATCTCGGACACTATGATGACAAGCAGACAGTATCTCTTGAGATAATGTGAATGAGAGTGTAAGGTGTTATCTCTGACACTATGATGCAAGCAGACAGTATCTCTTGAGATAATGTGAATGAGAGTGTAAGGTGTTATCTCTGACAATATGATGCAAGCAGACAGTATCTCTTGAGATAATGTGAATGAGAGTGTAAGGTGTTATCTCTGACACTATGATGCAAGCAGACAGTATCTCTTGAGATAATGTGAATGAGAGTGTAAGGTGTTATCTCTGACACTATGATGCAAGCAGACAGTATTTTCAACCTGATCAGAAACGTGTTTCATCGTTTTCTCAGCTTTTAATTTCCTAAAACCATTCAGACTGATGACATTTGGACATTTTGCACAGGAACAATCTTTCCACTGTTCTGGAGTTATTGTGTTTTCTCCCCGGTCCCTAAACTAAACGGTCAACTTTACCAGTGTTAACTACATTACTAATGCATTCATTCTATCAATGTAAAACATTATTCTGGAGAGAACTACTTTATTTAGTCTATCAATGTAAAACATTATTCTGGAGAGAACTACTTTATTTAGTCTATCAATGTAAAACATTATTCTGGAGAGAACTACTTTATTAGTCTATCAATGTAAAACATTATTCTGGAGAGAACTACTTTATTTAGTCTATCAATGTAAAACATTATTCTGGAGAGAACTACTTTATTTAGTCTATCAATGTAAAACATTATTCTGGAGAGAACTACTTTATTTAGTCTATCAATGTAAAACATTATTCTGGAGAGAACTACTTTATTTAGTCTATCATGTAAAACATTATTCTGGAGAGGAACTACTTTATTTAGTCTATCAATGTAAAACATTATTCTGGAGAGAACTACTTTATTTAGTCTATCAATGTAAAACATTATTCTGGAGAGAACTACTTTATTTAGTCTATCAATGTAAAACATTATTCTGGAGAGAACTACTTTATTTAGTCTATCAATGTAAAACATTATTCTGGAGAGAACTACTTTATTTAGTCTATCAATGTCAAACATTATTCTGGAGAGAACTACTTTATTTAGTCTATCAATGTAAAACATTATTCTGGAGAGAACTACTTTATTTAGTCTATCAATGTAAAACATTATTCTGGAGAGAACTACTTTATTTAGTCTATCAATGTAAAACATTATTCTGGAGAGAACTACTTTATTTAGTCTATCAATGTTAAACATTATTCTGGAGAGAACTACTTTATTTAGTCTATCAATGTAAAACATTATTCTGGAGAGAACTACTTTATTTAGTCTATCAATGTAAAACATTATTCTGGAGAGAACTACTTTATTTAGTCTATCAATGTAAAACATTATTCTGGAGAGAACTACTTTATTTAGTCTATCAATGTAAAACATTATTCTGGAGGGAACTACTTTATTTAGTCTATCAATGTAAAACATTATTCTGGAGGGAACTACTTTATTTAGTCTATCAATGTAAAACATTATTCTGGAGGGAACTACTTTATTTAGTCTATCAATGTAAAACATTATTCTGGAGGGAACTACTTTATTTAGTCTATCAATGTAAAACATTATTCTGGAGGGAACTACTTTATTTAGTCTATCAATGTAAAACATTATTCTGGAGAGAACTACTTTATTTAGTCTATCAATGTAAAACATTATTCTGGAGAGAACTACTTTATTTAGTCTATCAATGTAAAACATTATTCTGGAGAGAACTACTTTATTTAGTCTATCAATGTCAAACATTATTCTGGAGAGAACTACTTTATTTAGTCTATCAATGTAAAACATTATTCTGGAGAGAACTACTTTATTTAGTCTATCAATGTAAAACATTCTGGAGAGAACTACTTTATTTAGTCTATCAATGTAAAACATTATTCTGGAGAGAACTACTTTATTTAGTCTATCAATGTAAAACATTATTCTGGAGAACTACTTTATTTAGTCTATCAATGTAAAACATTATTCTGGAGAACTACTTTATTTAGTCTATCAATGTAAAACATTATTCTGGAGAGAACTACTTTATTTAGTCTATCAATGTAAAACATTATTCTGGAGAGAACTACTTTATTTAGTCTGTCAATGTAAAACATTATTCTGGAGGGAACTACTTTATTTAGTCTATCAATGTAAAACATTATTCTGGAGAGAACTACTTTATTTAGTCTATCAATGTAAAACATTATTCTGGAGAACTACTTTATTTAGTCTATCAATGTAAAACATTATTCTGGAGAGAACTACTTTATTTAGTCTATCAATGTAAAACATTATTCTGGAGAACTACTTTATTTAGTCTATCAATGTAAAACATTATTCTGGAGAGAACTACTTTATTTAGTCTATCAATGTAAAACATTATTCTGGAGAGAACTACTTTATTTAGTCTATCAATGTAAAACATTATTCTGGAGAGAACTACTTTATTTAGTCTATCAATGTAAAACATTATTCTGGAGAGAACTACTTTATTTAGTCTATCAATGTAAAACATTATTCTGGAGAGAACTACTTTATTTAGTCTATCAATGTAAAACATTATTCTGGAGAGAACTACTTTATTTAGTCTATCAATGTAAAACATTATTCTGGAGAACTACTTTATTTAGTCTATCAATGTAAAACATTATTCTGGAGAGAACTACTTTATTTAGTCTATCAATGTAAAACATTATTCTGGAGAGAACTACTTTATTTAGTCTATCAATGTAAAACATTATTCTGGAGAGAACTACTTTATTTAGTCTATCAATGTCAAACATTATTCTGGAGAGAACTACTTTATTTAGTCTATCAATGTAAAACATTATTCTGGAGAGAACTACTTTATTTAGTCTATCAATGTAAAACATTATTCTGGAGAGAACTACTTTATTTAGTCTATCAATGTAAAACATTATTCTGGAGAGAACTACTTTATTTAGTCTATCAATGTTAAACATTATTCTGGAGAGAACTACTTTATTTAGTCTATCAATGTAAAACATTATTCTGGAGAGAACTACTTTATTTAGTCTATCAATGTAAAACATTATTCTGGAGAGAACTACTTTATTTAGTCTATCAATGTAAAACATTATTCTGGAGAGAACTACTTTATTTAGTCTATCAATGTAAAACATTATTCTGGAGGGAACTACTTTATTTAGTCTATCAATGTAAAACATTATTCTGGAGGGAACTACTTTATTTAGTCTATCAATGTAAAACATTATTCTGGAGGGAACTACTTTATTTAGTCTATCAATGTAAAACATTATTCTGGAGGGAACTACTTTATTTAGTCTATCAATGTAAAACATTATTCTGGAGGGAACTACTTTATTTAGTCTATCAATGTAAAACATTATTCTGGAGAGAACTACTTTATTTAGTCTATCAATGTAAAACATTATTCTGGAGAGAACTACTTTATTTAGTCTATCAATGTAAAACATTATTCTGGAGAGAACTACTTTATTTAGTCTATCAATGTCAAACATTATTCTGGAGAGAACTACTTTATTTAGTCTATCAATGTAAAACATTATTCTGGAGAGAACTACTTTATTTAGTCTATCAATGTAAAACATTCTGGAGAGAACTACTTTATTTAGTCTATCAATGTAAAACATTATTCTGGAGAGAACTACTTTATTTAGTCTATCAATGTAAAACATTATTCTGGAGAACTACTTTATTTAGTCTATCAATGTAAAACATTATTCTGGAGAACTACTTTATTTAGTCTATCAATGTAAAACATTATTCTGGAGAGAACTACTTTATTTAGTCTATCAATGTAAAACATTATTCTGGAGAGAACTACTTTATTTAGTCTGTCAATGTAAAACATTATTCTGGAGGGAACTACTTTATTTAGTCTATCAATGTAAAACATTATTCTGGAGAGAACTACTTTATTTAGTCTATCAATGTAAAACATTATTCTGGAGAACTACTTTATTTAGTCTATCAATGTAAAACATTATTCTGGAGAGAACTACTTTATTTAGTCTATCAATGTAAAACATTATTCTGGAGAACTACTTTATTTAGTCTATCAATGTAAAACATTATTCTGGAGAGAACTACTTTATTTAGTCTATCAATGTAAAACATTATTCTGGAGAGAACTACTTTATTTAGTCTATCAATGTAAAACATTATTCTGGAGAGAACTACTTTATTTAGTCTATCAATGTAAAACATTATTCTGGAGAGAACTACTTTATTTAGTCTATCAATGTAAAACATTATTCTGGAGAGAACTACTTTATTTAGTCTATCAATGTAAAACATTATTCTGGAGAGAACTACTTTATTTAGTCTATCAATGTAAAACATTATTCTGGAGAACTACTTTATTTAGTCTATCAATGTAAAACATTATTCTGGAGAGAACTACTTTATTTAGTCTATCAATGTAAAACATTATTCTGGAGAGAACTACTTTATTTAGTCTATCAATGTAAAACATTATTCTGGAGAGAACTACTTTATTTAGTCTATCAATGTAAAACATTATTCTGGAGAGAACTACTTTATTTAGTCTATCAATGTAAAACATTATTCTGGAGAGAACTACTTTATTTAGTCTTCTGGGGCAACAATTTATGACAGAAGAGAAGCTGCATGTATCAAACTATAGTTGACAAACAAATGACCTACCAAATGTCGAAAATTATAAGCATAAATGTATCTAAATTGTAGCCAGTAGGCTATATGGACCAGTACAGAGTATCAGTTAAATACTTTATTACAGTGGATAAAACTGCACAAGTAGCCTACTTTTTGAAGTGATTTTTGACAATCAGATGAGAACATCATCACACAACACATATAATATGTGAAACAGCCTGAGCAGACAGCAGAAACAACAGAACATGGGATAAGATGTGTACATGCATCAACTCAAACACACAATACTTGAATACATCAGAGTTTCCCGAATAATAACGGGATATTGGTGTGCATGTAAACACGGTCACTTGTTGTAAAGTCTAGTTTCAGCAGGTGTTTACTGCCATCTAGTGGAAGATACCGAGAATACAGACAGACACAAATGTCAAGTTCAATATCCTTGTTCAAGCATTGTACAAGTCCCTACACACGGAGTCCGGGGAACAGCCCAGCTAGTCGATTACCTATCAACTAGACTCCTTAACATCATCCCTTTCAATAGCCTTGTTCAAGCATTGTACAAGTTCCTACACACGGAGTCCGGGGAACAGCCCAGCTAGTCAATTACCTATCAACTAGACCCCGTAACAAGCAGTTTTCAAAGTGGAAACTAATCAGTAGCCCTGCATGTTATAAGGTAGGGGAACAGCCCAACTAGTCGATTACCTATCAACTAGACTCCTTAACAAGCAGTTTTCAAAGTGTAAACTAATCAGTAGCCCAGCGTGTTATAAGGTAGGGGAACAGCCCAGCTAGTCGATTACCTATCAACTAGACTCCTTAACAAGCAGTTTTCAAAGTGTAAACTAATCAGTAGCCCTGCATGTTATAAGGTAGGGGAACAGCCCAACTAGTCGATTACCTATCAACTAGACCCCGTAACAAGCAGTTTTCAAAGTGGAATCTAATCAGTAGCCCTGCATATTATAAGGTAGGCTATTTAGATTGTCATAATGGAGACACCTATTTCACAACCCTTTTTCCATCAAACATATTAACGCTCTAGAACTGATGCGCATCAATAAATAAGGTGACAAAGCACAGGAAAACTACTTTAGGAGCTCTAGAGATAAGGTGACAAAGCACAGGAAAACTACTTTAGGTGCTCTAGAGATAAGGTGACAAAGCACAGGAAAACTACTTTAGGAGCTCTAGAGATAAGGTGACAAAGCACAGGAAGACTACTTTAGGTGCTCTAGAGATAAGGTGACAAAGCACAGGAACACTACTTTAGGAGCTCTAGAGATAAGGTGACAAAGCACAGGAAAACTACTTTAGGTTCTCTAGAGATAAGGTGACAAAGCACAGGACAACTACTTTAGGGGGTCTAGAGATAAGGTGACAAAGCACAGGACAACTACTTTAGGGGCTCTAGAGATAAGGTGACAAAGCACAGGACAACTACTTTAGGTTCTCTAGAGAGAAGGTGACAAAACACAGGACAACTACTTTAGGGGCTCTAAAGATAAGGTGACAAAGCACAGGAAAACTACTTTAGGGGCTCTAGATATAAGGTGACAAAGCACAGGAAAACTACTTTAGGCGCTCTAGAGATAAGGTGACAAAGCACAGGAAAACTACTTTAGGGGCTCTAGAGATAAGGTGACAAAGCACAGGACAACTACTTTAGGTTCTCTAGAGAGAAGGTGACAAAGCACAGGAAAACTACTTTAGGTTCTCTAGAGAGGTGACAAAGCACAGGAAAACTACTTTATGCGCGTTAGATAAATTAGCTCCGAGGTGGTTTAAACTGCATTCTAATGTCGACTTTACTTATGGAAAACTATATCATGCAGAGGGTTTTACTCAGGCTCAGTTATTGTGTCTTGTTTTTACTCATGCTCAGTTATTGTGTCTTGTTTTTACTCATGCTCAGTTATTGTGTCTTGTTTTTACTCATGCTCAGTTATTGTGTCTTGTTTTTACTCATGCTCAGTTATTGTGTCTTGTTTTTACTCATGCTCAGTTATTGTGTCTTGTTTTTACTCATGCTCAGTTATTGTGTCTTGTTTTTACTCATGCTCAGTTATTATGTCTTGTTTTTACTCATGCTCAGTTATTGGGTCTTGTTTTTACTCATGCTCAGTTATTGTGTCTCGTTTTTATTCATGCTCAGTTCTGGTGTCTTGTTTTTATTCATGCTCAGTTATTGGGTCGTGTTTTTACTCATGCTCAGTTATTGTGTCTTGTTTTTACTCATGCTCAGTTATTGGGTCTTGTTTTTACTCATGCTCAGTTATTGTGTCTTGTTTTTATTCATGCTCAGTTCTGGTGTCTTGTTTTTATTCATGCTCAGTTATTGGGTCGTGTTTTTACTCATGCTCAGTTATTGTGTCTTGTTTTTACTCATGCTCAGTTTTTGGGTCTTGTTTTTACTCATGCTCAGTTATTGGGTCTTGCTTTTATTCATGATCAGTTATTAGGTCTTGTTTTTATTCATGCTCAGTTATTGTGTCTTGTTTTTATTCATGCTCAGTTCTGGTGTCTTGTTTTTATTCATGCTCAGTTATTGGGTCGTGTTTTTACTCATGCTCAGTTATTGTGTCTTGTTTTTACTCATGCTCAGTTATTGGGTCTTGTTTTTATTCATGCTCAGTTATTGGGTCTTGTTTTTACTCATGCTCAGTTATTGGGTCTTGTTTTTACTCATGCTCAGTTATTGTGTCATGTTTTTATTCATGCTCAGTTCTGGTGTCTTGTTTTTATTCATGCTCAGTTATTGGGTCTTGTTTTTACTCATGCTCAGTTATTGTGTTTTGTTTTTACTCATGCTCAGTTATTGTGTCTTGTTTTTACTCATGCTCAGTTATTGGGTCTCTGGAGTGGAAATTATAAATGAAAGTTCTGGAACTCCATCATGTGCTTCTGTTATGAGAAAAACTCCTCAATGAAACTGACATTAAATGTGGAGAAAGAAACATCTGTTGGCCGTCAAGTAGCCTATTCATCTTTATGCCTACCTAGACTACTGTAGCCTACTGTTAGACTATAACTATGTTGAAATGACTGGAGTCGTTGACTACTGTAGCCTACTATTAGACTATAACTATGTTGAAATGACTGGAGTCGTTGACTACTGTAACCTACTATTAGACTATAAATATGTTGAAATGACTGGAGTCGTTGACTACTGTAGCCTACCATTAGACTATAAATATGTTGAAATGACTGGAGTCGTTGACTACTGTAGCCTACCATTAGACTATAAATATGTTGAAATGACTGGAGTCGTTGACTACTGTAGCCTACCATTAGACTATAAATATGTTGAAATGACTGGAGTCGTTGACTACTGTAGCCTACCATTAGACTATAAATATATTTTAATTTTTTTTATTTTTTTATTTCACCTTTATTTAACCAGGTAGGCTAGTTGAGAACAAGTTCTCATTTGCAACTGCGACCTGGCCAAGATAAAGCATAGCAGTGTGAACAGACAACAACACAGAGTTACACATGGAGTAAACAATAAACAAGTCAATAACATGGTAGAAAAAAAGAGAATCTATATACAATGTGTGCAAAAGGCATGAGGTAGGCAATAAATCGAATAATTACAATTTAGCAGATTAACACTGGAGTGATAAATCATCAGATGATCATGTGCAAGTAGAGATACTGGTGTGCAAAAGAGCAGAAAAGTAAATAAATAAAAGCAGTATGGGGTGAGGTAGGTAAATTGGGTGGGCTATATACCGATGGACTATGTACAGCTGCAGCGATCGGTTAGCTGCTCGGATAGCAGATGTTTAAAGTTGTTGAGGGAGATAAAAGTCTCCAACTTCAGAGATTTTTGCAATTCGTTCCAGTCGCAGGCAGCAGAGAACTGGAAGGAAAGGCGCCCAAATGAGGTTTTGGCTTTAGGGATGATCAGTGAGATACACCTGCTGGAGCGCGTGCTACGGGTGGGTGTAGCCATCGTGACCAGTGAACTGAGATAAGGCGGCACTTTACCTAGCATAGCCTTGTAGATGACCTGGAGCCAGTGGGTCTGACGACGAACATGTATCGAGGGCCAGCCGACTAGGGCATACAGGTCGCAGTGGTGGGTCGTATAAGGTGCTTTAGTAACAAAACGGATGGCACTGTGATAAACTGCATCCAGTTTGCTGAGTAGAGTATTGGAAGCTATTTTGTAGATGACATCGCCGAAGTCGAGGATCGGTAGGATAGTCAGTTTTACTAGGGTAAGTTTGGCGGCGTGAGTGAAGGAGGCTTTGTTGCGAAATAGAAAGCCGACTCTAGATTTGATTTTGGATTGGAGATGTTTGATATGAGTCTGGAAGGAGAGTTTGCAGTCTAGCCAGACACCTAGGTACTTATAGATGTCCACAATATGTTGAAATGACTGGAGTCGTTGACTACTGTAGCCTACCATTAGACTATAAATATGTTGAAATGACTGGAGTCGTTGCTAATCATGTGGTGCCACTTGTGTAGCCAACCTGGAGCTGGCAAACTGATTTAATAAACAGCCTGTAACTTCAGTTTATTGTTGTTGAAGCCTTGTGTTATTATGCAACTAGTAATGTCCATGTTTAGTTCATTCAGTAGGAAGTTATCAAGTGTGACCATGGTGACACTTCTATCTCAATGACTGATCAGATATTAGAATGCATTAGATTGAAGGTAACAGTCAGTCAGATTAGGCTACAGGTAAAACAAATTACCTGGCTGTTGCTGACAAGCGTGGGCCTATTCAGTTCATATCCAAATTATTAATATTTAATTCAGTGACTGAAACTATGACCATCCTCTGTATTCTATGCTACTGGGCAACAGAAGCAGTCCAACCTCCAAATTGTCTTGCTATTCATGTTAAATTAATGAATCTGTCAATTTGAACTGCAAACTGCTAAATCGTTCAGTTTACATTTTACCTACTACTACTACTGCTACTGTAGGCTGTCTGAAAAACATGTAGCCCTACCAGGGACTAGTTTTCAGGCCTTTTGGGGTTTTATTAGTCACTGGGCTAGAAATAGTAATTGCAATAAATCACCTGACTGTTTGCTGTACTGTCTATAACTACCTTAACAAACAGTGACTTATTATTATTATTATTATTATTGTTGTTGCTGTACTGTCTATAACTACCTTAACAAACAGTGACTTATTATTATTATTATTATTATTGTTGTTGCTGTACTGTCTATAACTACCTTAACAAACAGTGACTTATTATTATTATTATTATTATTATTAATATTATTGTTGTTGTGCTGTCTAGAACTACCTTAACAAACAGTTACTTATTATTATTATTATTATTGTTGCTGTACTGTCTATAACTACCTTAACAAACAGTGACTTATTATTATTATTATTATTATTGTTGCTGTACTGTCTATAACTACCTAAACAAACAGTGACTTATTATTATTATTATTATTATTATTGTTGCTGTACTGTCTATAACTACCTTAACAAACAGTGACTTATTATTATTATTATTATTATTGTTGTTGCTGTACTGTCTATAACTACCTTAACAAACAGTGACTTATTATTATTATTATTATTATTAATATTATTGTTGTTGTGCTGTCTAGAACTACCTTAACAAACAGTGACTTATTATTATTATTATTATTATTATTTATGCTGCTGTACTGTCTATAACTACCTTAACAAACAGTGACTTATTATTATTATTATTATTGTTGCTGTACTGTCTATAACTACCTTAACAAACAGTGACTTATTATTATTATTATTATTATTATTGTTGTTGTACTGTCTATAACTACCTTAACAAACAGTGACTTATTATTATTATTATTATTGTTGCTGTACTGTCTAGAACTACCTTAACAAACAGTGACTTATTATTATTATTATTATTATTTATGTTGCTGTACTGTCTAGAACTACCTTAACAAACAGTGACTTATTATTATTATTATTATTATTATTGTTGTTGCTGTACTGTCTAGAACTACCTTAACAAACAGTGACTTATTATTATTATTGACAGTTACCATGGAGATGAAATGTCACAACTACATGTTGATGTGATGCATTAAATCACCTGACTGTTTCTAGGTCTGTTAGTAAATGTTTTATTTCTCAAAGAGATAATGAATAAAGGAGAACAATTGACATTCAATAATTAGTTGTCACTGTGTTAACCACAACCAACATGTTGGATCTCTGTTTAGTTGTCACTGTGTTAACCACAACCAACATGCTGGATCTCTGTTTAGTTGTCACTGTGTTAACCACAACCAACATGTTGGATCTCTGTTTAGTTGTCACTGTGTTAACCACAACCAACATGCTGGATCTCTGTTTAGTTGTCACTGTGTTAACCACAACCAACATGTTGGATCTCTGTTTAGTTGTCACTGTGTTAACCACAACCAACATGTTGGATCTCTGTTTAGTTGTCACTGTGTTAACCACAACCAACATGCTGGATCTCTGTTTAGTTGTCACTGTGTTAACCACAACCAACATGTTGGATCTCTGTTTAGGGGTCAGTGCTCTAAAATGAGTCTCTCTGGGGAGAGAGAGGAGGGGGGCCCTGCCGATAAAATGAGTCTCTCTGAGGGACAGGACACCAAAACTAAGAGGTGAGCTGACAATATTGTTTAAGAATTTATATTCCAAAACAATATACAAAGAAAATTCACATTTGTGTTTTTTCATCAGAAACTATTGCTTATTGGTACCTTCAATATTTATCTTCCAGAATTTAGAAATGTTGTTTGTTTGTTGCTAAATGCTATATATCCATTGTTTAGCAGGAATGGAATGTTGGAATTCTACATTAAGATGAATCAAATCAAATCAAATTGTATTGGTCACATAAACATATTTAGCAGATGTTATTGGTTACATATACTTATTTATCAGATGTTATTGGTCACATACACATATTTATCAGATGTTATTGGTTATATATACATATTTAACAGATGTTTTTGAGGGTTTAGTGAAATGCTTGTGTTGTTAGCTCCAACAGTGCAGCAGTATAATAGTATCTAACAATACACAAGAATACACGCAAATCTAAAAGTAAATTAATGGAATTAAAAAATATAGAAATATTAGGACGAGCAACGTCGGAGTGGTATTGAAGAAAATACCGTACAATTGAATACAGTATATACATATGAGATGAGTAAAACAATATGTAAACATTATTAAAGTGACCAGTGATTCCATGTCTATGTATAAAGGGCAGCAGCCTCTAAGGTGCAGGGTTGAGTAACATTATTAAAGTGACCAGTGATTCCATGTCTATGTATAAAGGGCAGCAGCCTCTAAGGTGCAGGGTTGAGTAACTGGGTGGAAGCCAGCTAGTGATGGCCTTGAGATAGAAGCTGTTTTTCAGTCTCTCGGCCCCAGATTTGATGTACCTGTACTGACCACGCCTTCTGGATGATAGCGGGGTGAACAGGCTGTGGCTCGGGTGGTTGATGTCCTTGATGATCTCTTTGGCCTTCCTGTGACATCGGGTGGTGTAGGTGTCCTGGAGGGCAGGTAGTTTGCCCCCGGTGTTGCGTTGGGCAGACCTCACCACACTCTGGAGATCCCTGCGATTGCGGGTGGTGCAGTTGCCGTACCAGGCGGAGATACAGCCCAACAGGATGCTCTTGATTGTGCACCTGTAAATGTTTGTGAGGGTCTTAGGGGAAAAGTCAAATGTCTTCAGCCTCCTGAGGTTGAAGAGGCGCTGTTGCACCTTCTTCACCATGCTGTCTGTGTGGATGGATAATTTCAGATTGTCAGTGATTTGTACGCCGAGGAACTTGAAGCTTTCCCCCTTCTCCACTACTGTCCCGTCGATGTGGATAGGGTGGTGCTCCCTCTGCTGTTTCCTGAAGTCCACGATCAGCTCCTTCGTTTTGTTGACATTGAACTTTCCTGACAGCACTCCGCCAGAGCCCTCACCTCCTCCCTGTTGGCTATATCGTCATTGTTGGTATTCAGGCCTACTATGGTTGTGTCGTCTGCAAACTTGATGATTGAGTTGGAGGCGTGTGTGGCCACGCAGTCATGGGTGAACAAGGAGTACATGAGGGGGCTGAGCATGCACCCTTGTGGAGCCCCTTTGTTGAGGATCAGTGAAGTTGAGGTGTTGTTTCTTACCTTCACCACCTAGGGGGCGACCCGTCGAGAAGTTCTGGACCCAGTTGCACAGGGCGGGGTTCAGAACCAGGGCCCCGAGCTTGATAATGAGCTTAGAGGGTACTATAGGCTGAGCTATAGTCAATGAACAGCATTCTTACATAGGTATTCCTCTTGTACAGATGGGATACGTCTCCAAAGTGGCATAGCAGTCTAAGGCACTGCATTTCCATGCTAGAGACCTCACTACGGACACCCTGGTTCGATTCCAGGCTGTATCACGACCGGCCGTAATTGGGAGTCCCATAGGGCGGCACACAATTGTTCCAGCGTTGTCAAGTTTTGCCGGTGTAGGCCGTCATTGTAAACAAGAATTTGTTCTTAATTGTCTTGCCTAAAGGTTAAATTTAAAACATATTTTTTTAAAGGCCATTGTGCAATTGCATAGTCTGTGGATCTATTGGGGCATTAAGCAAATTGAAGTGGGTCTAGGGTGTCAGGTAAGTTAGAGGTGATATGATCCTTAACTAGCCTCTCAAAGTACTTCATGATGCCAGAAGTGAGTGCTACGGGGCGATAGTAATTTAGTTCAGTTACCTTTGCTTTCTTGGAAACAGGAGCAATGGTGGACATCTTAAAGCAAGTGGGGACAGCAGACTGGGATAGGGAGAGATTGAGTATGTCCATAAACACTCCAGCCAGCTGATCTTTGAGGACGCGGCAAGGTATGCCGTCTGTGACGGCTGCACTAAAATGTCTTACTCACGTCGGCCACGGAGAAAGAGAGCCCACAGTCCTTGGTAGCGGGCCGCGTCGGTGGCACTGTGTTGTCCTCAAAGCGGGCGAAGAAGGTGTTTAGCTTGTCCGGGAGGAAGAAGTCGGTGTCCGCAACGTAGCTGGTTTTCCCATTGTAATCTGTGATTGTCTGTAGATCCTACCACATTCGTCTCATGTCTGAGCCTTTGAATTGTGACTCCACTTTATCTCTGTACTGAAGCTTTGCCTGTTTGATTACCTTACAGAGGGACTTACTAACAACAAAACTACTTACAAACTTACTGTTTGTATTTAACCGTATTCCCAGTCACCATGGTTAAATGCGGTGTTTCACGCATTCAGTTTAGCGCGAATGCGTCCCTCCATACACGGTTTCTGGTTTGGGCAGGTTTTAATAGTCACAGTGGGAACAACGTCCCCTATACTTCCTGATGAACTCAGTCACCGTGTCCATGTAAACACCAATGTATATACGGACACTTACAAATGCCATATCTTAATTTGAACCAGTTTCTCACAGCAGGAAAATAATCCTGCAGCAACAGCAAATGGGCATTTTATGTGAATTATAATTAAGGGACATTTTTTGTAGGGGCTGATCCATTTTTCATCAAATCAAGTCTGACATTTTTAAGTGTAAATTACCTACTTTAGAAGCCTTTATAAAGCCTTGTAGTGGTTTAATAACAATAAAAGCTACCAACATGAAAATGAATATATAGCGTTTTCGAATTAAACTCTTATGTTTCCCCATCTGAGCTCAGAGTAGATGAGAGATGTAATGTTTGTCTCTGTTGTGTTGAAGCCCAATCAAGCAGGAGAGAGCAGCCTCCCCTGTACCCAGCTGTGTGTCCATGAAGAGTGACGAGTCTATGGACCATCCTATACTGTTTAGAGAGGGAGACATTTCTACTGAACAAAGGTAAGAAGAACTCATGGGTCATGGTCAGTGAGTTAAACAACACTGTCTCTAGTCATTTCTCCTCTCCCGTTTTCCCATTTCTTTTTGTTGTTTTCATAATCCATAGGCTAATCCCTTTTGTCCATTTTCATAGTCCTAAAATATTATTAAACAAATACAACATTCTCTCCCTGTGTGTGTGTGAGTGTGTGCACTTCCTGGATGAGATGTATTCTCTCTCTGTCTCTCTCGCTCTATATACACTGCTCAAAAAAATAAAGGGAACACTTAAACAACACAATGTAACTCCAAGTCAATCACACTTCTGTGAAATCAAACTGTCCACTTAGGAAGCAACACTGATTGACAATAAATTTCACATGCTGTTGTGCAAATGGAATAGACAAAAGGTGGAAATTATAGGCAATTAGCAAGACACCCTCAATAAAGGAGTGGTTCTGCAGGTGGTGACCACAGACCACTTCTCAGTTCCTATGCTTCCTGGCTGATGTTTTGGTCACTTTTGAATGCTTGCGGTGCATTCACTCTAGTGGTAGCATGAGACGGAGTCTACAACCCACACAAGTGGCTCAGGTAGTGCAGCTCATCCAGGAAGGCACATCAATGCGAGCTGTGGCAAGAAGGTTTGCTGTGTCTGTCAGCGTAGTGTCCAGAGCATGGAGGCGCTACCAGGAGACAGGCCAGTACATCAGGAGACGTGGAGGAGGCCGTAGGAGGGCAACAACCCAGCAGCAGGACCACTACCTCCGCCTTTGTGCAAGGAGGATTAGGAGGAGCACTGCCAGAGCCCTGCAAAATGACCTCCAGCAGGCCACAAATGTGCATGTGTCTGCTCAAACGGTCAGAAAAAGACTCCATGAGGGTGGTATGAGGGCCCGACGTCCACAGGTGGGGGTTGTGCTTACAGCCCAACACCGTGCAGGACGTTTGGCATTTGCCAGAGAAGACCAAGATTGGCAAATTCGCCACTGGCGCCCTGTGCTCTTCACAGATGAAAGCAGGTTCACACTGAGCACATGAGCACATGTGACAGATGTGACAGAGTCTGGAGACGCCGTGGAGAACGTTCTGCTGCCTGCAACATCCTCCAGCATGACCGGTTTGGCGGTGGGTCAGTCATGGTGTGGGGTGGCATTTCTTTGGGGGGCCGCACAGCCCTCCATGTGCTCGCCAGAGGTAGCCTGACTGCCATTAGGTACCGAGATGAGATCCTCAGACCCCTTGTGAGACCATATGCTGGTGCGGTTGGCCCTGGGTTCTTTCTAATGCAAGACAATGCTAGACCTCATGTGGCTGGAGTGTGTCAGCAGTTCCTGCAAGAGGAATGCATTGATGCTATGGACTGGCCCGCCCGTTCCCCAGACCTGAATCCAATTGAGCACATCTGGGACAACATGTCTCGCTCCATCCACCAACGCCACGTTGCACCACAGACTGTCCAGGAGTTGGCGGATGCTTTAGTCCAGGTCTGGGAGGAGATCCCTCAAGAGACCATCCGCCACCTCATCAGGAGCATGCCCAGGCGTTGTAGGGAGGTCATCCAGGCACGTGGAGGCCACACACACTACTGAGCCTCATTTTGACTTGTTTTAAGGACATTACATCAAAGTTGGATCAGCCTGTAGTGTGGTTTTCCACTTTAATTTTGAGTGTGACTCCAAATCCAGACCTCCATGGGTTGATAAATTTGATTTCCATTGATAATTTTTGTGTGATTTTGTAGTCAGCACATTCAACTATGTAAAGAAAAAAGTATTTAATAAGAATGTTTCATTCATTCAGATCTAGGATGTGTTATTTTAGTGTTCCCTTAATTTTTTTGAGCAGTGTATATACAGTATATATTGATTGCAATTGTTCCTTAATGAGTGAGCATTCATGTGCAAAGGATTAGCATTTCAATTGTTATAATTATCAACTGTGTGTTGTCTTATCTCAGTTGACCCCCACTTCCCTTTTGTACACCAAGCCGCGATGCCGGTTCAGCCCACTAGGGCATATTCTCCTATCATTTCTTGTAACCGTATTTACTGTTTGTTATGCATTTCTGTGAATTACTTAGTTAGTAAATAAATGATTTTAAGACAATTGATGTATGGATGACTCATAGTGAAGACTGGGTTCGTGTAGATAACCAACAATTTACGACGTTTGAAATGAGACTGACGTGAGGTAAATAATAATTCGTTAATTCGAAGACTAATTGATCAGATATTAAATATCTGAAAGTTAAATTAGGAAAATTATAACTTTGTAATCTGAATATTTTCCTTGGTGCCCCGACTTCCTAGTTAATTACAGTTTAATCGCGTAATAATAATTACAGAGAATTATTTGATAAACAAGTCTTCAGTTTAATGCCAGACACATCTTTGCATCAACTTTATTTAGAGCTTATTTTATTAATTTTTTATTCCAATTTTATTTAATTGTCAATAAGAGCCTTTGACACTTATGAAATGCTTGTAATTATACTTCACTATTCCATAGTAACATCTGACAAAAATATCTAAAGACACTGAAGCAGCAAACTTTGTGAAAAAATTAATATTTGTGTCATTCTCAAAACTTTTGGCCACGACTGTAGTTAGCTGTTCAATTTGACTGTGTAAAACCTAGCAGTACTACTGATTTCTCTGAGAGTGAGGCAGATATATATTGTTACTGTGTAAAACCTAGCAGTACTACTGATTTCTCTGAGAGTGAGGCAGATATATATTATTACTGTGTAAAACCTAGCAGTACTACTGATTTCTCTGAGAGTGAGGCAGATATATATTATTACTGTGTATAACCTAGCAGTACTACTGATTTCTCTGAGAGTGAGGCAGATATATATTATTACTGTGTAAAACCTAGCAGTACTACTGATTTCTCTGAGAGTGAGGCAGATATATATTATTACTGTGTAAAACCAAGCAGTACTACTGATTTCTCTGAGAGTGAGGCAGATATATATTATTACTGTGTAAAACCTAGCAGTACTACTGATTTCTCTGAGAGTGAGGCAGATATATATTATTACTGTGTAAAACCTAGCAGTACTACTGATTTCTCTGAGAGTGAGGCAGATATATATTATTATTACTGTGAAATATATTAACGTTTCTGAAAAGTGATATATAGCATTTTGGAATGAAACTCTTCTTATGTTTCCCCATCTGAGCTCAGAGTAGATGAGAGATGTAATGTTTGTCTCTGTTGTGTTGAAGCCCAATCAAGCAGGAGAGACCAGCCTCCCCTGTACCCAGCTGTGTGTCCATGAAGAGTGACTGGTCTATGGATCCTCCTATAATGTTTAGAGAGGGAGACTTTTCTACTCAACAAAGGTAAGAAGAACTCATGGGTCATGGTCAGTGAGTTAAACAACACTGTCTCTAGTGATTTCTCTCCCATTTACCCATTTCTGTTTGTTGTTTTCATAATCCATAGGCTAATCCTTTTGTCCATTTTCATAGCCCTAAAACAATATTAAACAAACACAACATTCCCACCATGTGTGTGTGTGTGTGTGTGTGTGTGTGTGTGTGTGTGTGTGTGTGTGTGTGTGTGTGTGTGTGTGTGTGTGTGTGTGTGTGTGTGTGTGTGTGTGTGTGTGTGTGTGTGTGTGTGTGTGTACTCCCTGGATGAGGAGATGTAATCTCATGTTTTGTCCACAGAAACCAACAGGAGAGATCAGAGTCAGAGATTCTCAGTGGTCAGTCTTCCCAGAGTCATCAAACAGACCTGGACTCCATATTCAGTGTATGTGGTCCTGTTATGTACATTTGTTTTTGTTTACCTCAAGTAAAGTTGATCTGTCAATCATTCATTAATGTGTTAATGAGAAAGCATTTCTTCTGTTGCTTAAAACTTCTTGTCAATAGGGGGGGCCATTTCGACTTTGTAAAAATTCGTTCCCAAATTAAACTGCCTCGTACTCAATTCTTGCTCGTACAATATGCATATTATTATTACTATTGGATAGAAAACACTCTCTAGTTTCTAAAACCGTTTGAATTATATCTGTGAATAAAACAGAACTCAAGTTGCAGCTAACTTCCTGTCAGGAAGTGAGAAATCTGAAATCGATGCTCTGTTCCAGGGTCAGTTTATTAAATTGCATGTGATCTATGAGTCGACATGCACTGCATGCGATTTCCCCTAGATGTCAGTAAGCAGTGAGAATTGGAATTGTGTTGCTAGGCAGATCTGAGGCCATATAAATGCTCATGGAACCGGAGGTGCGCTCTTTCGACGTTCGTCATGGCGCAGAGGAGGACCTCAGGATGGCATTCTGAAAGCTCTCGTTATAGGCCTTAGATATATCCGGCTCTGATTCTATTTGATATAGGTGTTAAAGACATCATAATGTAGTTATTTTAAACCGAGTTATATCAGTTTATATCAGAATATTGCGATTTTCGGATATTTCTTTGTCCTGCGTTTTGGTGAGTTGGACACGTCTTCGCCACATGGCTAATGTTTGCTGCTAATTCCTAAGTTGAAGACGGCAATCTACAACCGAGCAACGATGATTCTGGACAAAGGACCACTTGCCCAAGATTCTGATGGAAGCTCATCAAAAAGTAAGAACTATTTATGATGTTAATTTGTTGTTCTGTTGAAAAATGTAAAACTATTATTCGGCCATGAATTTCGGTGCGGTCTCGCTTTAGCGCACGCTGTATGTCGTAGTAACGTTAATTTTACAAATCTAACACAGCGGTTGCATTAATAAGAACTAATGTATCTTTCATTTGCTGTCCAACCTGTATTTTTTTAGTCAAGTTTATGATTAGTTATTGATTAGATTAGGTGCCTCTCCCAAGATTTCTCCCGACATTTTGTTGGCAGCTTGGCTACTATTCTCATTGTATAACCACGATTTGTGCCGCTAAATATGCACATTTCCGAACAAACAACATATGTATTGTGTAATATGATGTTATAGGACTGTCATCTGAAGAAGTTTGAGAAGGTTAGTGAAAAAATTAATATATTTTGCTGGTTTATTCGTTATCGCTATTGTTGGCCTGAATCAATGCTGTTGTGTGGTTGGCTATTGTAGTAAGCTAATATAATGCTATATTGTGTTTTCGCTGTAAAACACTTAAAAAATCTGAAATATTGGCTGGATTCACAAGATCTTTGTCTTTCATTTTCTGTATGCTGTGTATTTTTCATAAATGTTTTATGATGAGTATTTAGGTAATACACGATGGTCTCTGTAGTTATTCTAGTTGCTTTGGTGAGAGTTGTGATGGTGGCTGCAATGGTAAACTATGATTTATACCTGAAATATGCACATTTTTCTAACAAAACATATGCTATACAATAAATATGTTATCAGACTGTCATCTGATGAAGTTGTTTCTTGGTTAGTGGCTATTTATATCTTTATTTGGTCGAAATTGTGATAGCTACCTATGCAGGAATAAAAGGGTGGGGAAAAAAAGTTGTGTCTTTTGCTATAATGGTTAGCTAATAGAAATACATATTGTGTCTTCCCTGTAAAACATTTTAAAAATCGGAAATGATGGCTGGATTCACAAGATGTGTATCTTTCATTTGGTGTCTTGGACTTGTGATTTCATGAACATTTTATTATATGATATCCCTGTGGCTTTAGGCTAGGCTATGCTAGTCAGCTTTTTTGATGGGGGGGATCCCGGATCCGGGTTTGTGACTCGTTAGAGGTTATTAACTTATTTACTTTATTTATTTCAGTTGCTTGAAGAGAAAATTATGACATTTGTGAAGAACGAGCTGAAGATGTTCAAGAGGATTCTTAGTCCAGAACTCCCAGAAGGCTTTGAGAGTCAGAAGCAGGATAAGGAAGTGGTGGATGCTGAAGATGAGAAGCAGGAGAGCAGTGCCAGAGAGGGGGCTCTGAAGATCACACTGCACATCCTGAGGAAAATGAACCAGATGGAGCTTGCTGACACACTGGAGAAATGTAAGATCTGTCTGCCTCATGTTGAATGATGTTTTATAACATTTAAAAGCTGTAGCTAAAGTACAGCTAAAGTAGCTGTGTAACTCAATGATATTGTAGCAGCCTTAACACAACACCTGGTGACCTCATCAAGTAGCAGCAGGGATGTGTTGTGGTGATTAATTTAGAGAGAGAGACAACATTAATAATACCATCAATAATACCAATAATAATATAATCAGTCACACCAGTCTGTAATGCATTATGAAAACATTTACACATTTATACAGTCAGTTAAGAGAAGAAATTATTATAATGTAAAACTTTCTAACAGTCTTACAATACTGTAGGCGTTAGAACAGACGTAATATTAATATCCTCTGTTATTTCTAGATTCAGATGAGCTTGCTGTGATTTGCCAACGTGAACTCAAATCTAATCTAAAGAAGAAGTTTCAATGTGTATTTGAGGGGATCGCTAAACAAGGAAACCCAACACTTCTCAATAAGATCTACACAGAGCTCTACATCACAGAGGGTGGAACAGGAGAGGTCAATAATGAACATGAGCTGAGACAGATTGAGACAACAACCAGGAAACAAGCAAGACCAGAGACTGCAATCACATGTAACGACATCTTCAAACCCTTAACTGGACAAGACAAACTTATCAGAACTGTGTTGACAAAGGGAGTCGCAGGCATTGGAAAAACAGTCTCTGTGCAGAAGTTCATTCTGGACTGGGTTGAAGGAAAAGCAAATCAGGATGTCCAATTTGTATTTTCATTCCCTTTCCGGGAGCTGAATTTGATGAAAGGGGAAAACACTTTCATTGAACTCCTCAATCACTTCTCAATGGAAACCAAACAATCAAGAATCTCCAACTACGACAAGTACAAAGTTCTGTTCATCTTTGATGGTCTGGATGAGTGTCGACTGCCCCTAGACTTCAAGAATAACAAGATCTGTTGGGACGTCACAAAGTCAACCTCAGTGGATGTTCTGCTGACAAATCTCATCAAGGGACATCTGCTTCCCTCTGCTCTCCTCTGGATAACTACCCGACCTGCAGCAGCCAATAAGATCCCTTCATGGTGTGTTGACCAGGTGACAGAGGTACGAGGGTTCAATGACCCACAGAAGGAGGAGTACTTCAGGAAGAGATTCAGTGATGAGGACTTGGCCAGCAGAATCATCTCACACATAAAGACATCAAGGAGCCTCCACATCATGTGCCACATTCCAGTCTTCTGTTGGATTTCTGCAATAGTCCTTGAACACATGCTGAAACATAAGAGAGAAGAGATGCCCAAGACTCTGACTGAGATGTACACACACCTTGTGGTCTTTCATATCAAACAGAAGAATGAAAAGTATCTTGGGAAAGAAGAGACAGATCCACACTGGAATAAGGAGAGCATTCTGTCACTGGGAAAACTGGCTTTTCAACAGCTTGTGAATGGCAATCTGATTTTCTATGAAAAAGACCTGAAAGAGGCAGGCATTGATGTCAACGAAGCCTCAGTGTACTCAGGATTGTGCACACAGCTCTTTAAAGAGGAATGTGGGCTGTACCAGGACAAGGTGTACTGCTTTGTTCATCTGAGCATTCAGGAGTTTCTGGCTGCTGTATATGTGTTCCTCTCATTCATCAACAACAATGAGAATCTAATGGCCAAACCTCAGTCAACATCCAGGAACCTTTCTGCGCTGTTCAGAGACAAGCCTAAAGTTACTGTCTACAAGAGTGCTGTGGATAAAGCCTTACAAAGCGAGACAGGAAACCTGGACCTTTTCCTCCGCTTCCTTCTGGGCCTCTCACTGGAGTCCAATCAGAAGCACTTACGAGGTCTTCTGACAAAGACAAGAAGCAGCTCACAGTCCCATGAAGAAACAGTCAAGTACATCAAGGAGAAGATCAGGGAGAATCGCTCTCCAGAGAGGTGCATCAATCTGTTCCACTGTCTGAATGAACTGAATGACCATTCTCTAGTGGAGGAGATCCAAAGCTACCTGAGATCAGGAAGTCTCTCAAAACCCAACCTGTCACCTGCACAGTGGTCAGCTCTGGTCTTTGTGTTGCTGACTTCCGAAAAGGAGCTGGATGTGTTTGACCTGAAGAAATACACCAGATCAGAGGAAGGTCTTCTGAGGCTGATGCCAGTGGTCAATGCCTCCAGAGATGTTCTGTGAGTAAATAAAATTACATATAAGAACTAATCATCAGGAAGAAATATGAAGTTTCGAGAAAAATATGTATATAATATTATATTGAATAACATATTGAAAAATTGCATTGATTTTCACATTAGTATAACATTATGAACATACAATTCTAGGAGATGGAAGATGAATCTATATGTTGTTTGAGAGAATAAACCAAATGCATCTGCCATTGTCCTTCTACACTACTGGTGTTAAATTAAAAGAGTGTTTGTGAAGTCATGATGATCTCTTTGTCAGGCTGTCAGGCTGTGGAGTCACAGAGGAAGGCTGTGCTTCTCTGGTCTCAGCTCTGAAGTCAAACCCCTCACACCTGAGAGAGCTGGATCTGAGTAACAATGACCTGCAGGATTCAGGAGTGAAGCTGCTCTCTGCTGGACTGGGGAATCCCCACTGTAAACTGGAGACTCTGAGGTCAGTATTCCTGTAGTTGGTCAACAAGTGATAACTGTTCACCAGATCCACATGTGTTTACCAGGCACACATAGTCCACACCATATGTGTTTGGACAGTGAAGCTTACAGTTTTACATTTGGTGCTATGCTCCAGCATTTTGGATTTGAGATAGAATGTTTCATATTAGATGACAGTACAGAATGTCACCTTTTATTTAAAGGTATTCATAAATATATATTTTACCGTTTAGAAATGAAAGCACTTTATGTATCTAGTTCTCCCATTTGAAGAAGTCTTAATTATTTGGACAAAATCATTTAGTCAAAAGTTGAGTGTTTGATCCAATATTCTTTCCCTGCAGTGATTACATCAAGCTTGTGATTCTACTAACTTGTTGAATTCATTTGCAGTTTGTCTTGGTTGTGTTTTGGATGTTTTTCCTAATATAAACTGAATGGTGAATAATGTCCTGTCATTTTGGAGTCACTTCACTTGTATTGTCAGTAAGAATAGAAGATGTTTCTGAACACTTCTACATTCATGTGGATGCTACCATGATTATGAATAATTATGAATGAATTGTGAATAATGACGAATCCAAAGTTATAGCGGACCAAAGATCAGAATAAATGCTAACCTCCTGATGGTGAGAGGTTAGCATGTTTTGTTGTAGGCTCTGTTGTTGGTAATGGTGAGAGGTTAGTATGTTTTGCTATAGCCTCTGTTATTGGTAATGGTGAGAGGTTAGCATGTTTTGTTGTATCCCCTGTTATTAGTAATGGTGAGAGGTTAGCATGTTTTGTTGTAGCCTCTGTTATTGGTAATGGTGAGAGGTTAGCATGTTTTGTTGTAGTCTCTGTTATTGGTAATGGTGAGAGGTTAGCATGTTTTGTTGTAGCCTCTGTTATTGGTAATGGTGAGAGGTTAATATGTTTTGTTGTAGCCTCTGTTATTGGTAATGGTGAGAGGTTAGCATGTTTTGTTGTAGCCTCTGTTATTGGTAATGGTGAGAGGTTAGCATGTTTTGTTGTAGCCTCTGTTATTGGTAATGGTGAGAGGTTAGTATGTTGTGTTGTAGCCTCTGTTATTGGTAATGATGAGAGGTTAGTATGTTTTGTTGTAGCCTCTGTTATTGGTAATGGTGAGAGTTTAGCATGTTTTATTGTAGCCTCTGTTATTGGTAATGATGAGAGGTTAGTATGTTTTGTTGTAGCCTCTGTTATTGGTAATGTTGAGAGGTTAGCATGTTTTGTTGTAGCCTCTGTTATTGGTAATGGTGAGAGGTTAGCATGTTTTGATGTCGACTCTGTAACTTTCTCATTCATTTTTTTTCATGATTCATCATGTTTTTTTCTTAATCATGGCTTCATCAGGATTAATTTAGTATTGTTTAGAAACATGTTAACTACTCACTTCGACACAAGATTTATCCAGTCATCATCCACCATTTTTATATTGGGCAAAACATATCCCAAAACACAACCAAAACAAACTGCAAATGCAACCAACGAGTTTGAGTCACAAGCTTGAGGTAGTCATTGAGTTCAAGGAATATCGGACCAAATACTAAACTTTTGACAACTTTAATACACTATAAGTGAATTGGTCAGAATTCTTATGACGTCTTCAAATGGTTGGACTGGATACGTAAAGTGCTTTCATTTCTAAACGGTGTAACAGATATGTATTAAAATATCCCCAAATAAAAGGTGACACTATATACTGTCACCTCATATGAAACATTTGATCTGAAATCCAAACTGTTTGATTATAGAGACACATTTAAAATGTTAGCTTCACTGTCAACATAGATGGGTGCAGGGTAGCCTAGTGGTTAGAGTGTAAGACTAGTAACCGATAAGGTTGCAAGATCTGACAAAGTACAAATATGCCGTTCTGCCCCTGAACAAGGCAGTTAACCCACTGTTCCAAGGCTGTCATTAAAAATAAGAATTTGTTCTTAACTGACTTGCCTAGTTAAAAAAAGTTAAAATATAAAAAATAATAAAATAGATATGGTGTGGACTGTATACTCAATACAATCTAAATCTGATACCTCACTGTCTGTCTTTTGACTGATACTGCTTTTTAAACTGGTCTGGTCAGTCTACTCAAATATTCGTACTATACATGTTTCTATCTGCAGGCAATACTTTGATAATTTGTCATTTCTAATAATGATACATTAATTTATGAATAGATAAGACAGGTTTCAGGACACTGATGTATCTGAATATGTTGAAAAAATATACTGCCACTATTTTCACCACCAAAGAATAGCAGTGTGATTTTAATATGATTTGACTCTTTGCAGGCTGTCAGGCTGTCTAGTCACAGAGGAAGGCTGTGCTTCTCTGGTCTCAGCTCTGAGGTCAAACCCCTCACACCTGAGAGAGCTGGACGTGAGTAACAATGACCTGAAGGATTCAGGAGTGAAGCTGCTCTCTGCTGGACTGGGGAATCCCCACTGTAAACTGGAGACTCTGAGGTCAGTATTCCTGTAGTTGGTCAACAAGTGATAACTGTTCACCATATCCACATGTGTTTACCAGACACACATAGTCCACACCATATGTGTTTGGACAGTGAAGCTTACAGTTTTACATTTGGTGCTATGCTCCAGCATTTTGGATTTGAGATAGAATGTTTCATATTAGGCGACAGTACAGAATGTCACCTTTTATTTGAGGTTAATGGTGAGAGGTTAGTATGTTTTGTTGTAGCCTCTAAATTTCTCACTCATTATTATTCATGATTCATTCATGATTTTTCTTAATCATCAAGATTACTGTAACGTCCTGACCAGAGTTCTTATGTGTTTTGCTTGTTTAGTGTTGGTCAGGACGTGAGCTGGGTGGGAATTCTATGTTGTGTGTCTAGTTTGTCTGTTTCTGTGTCCAGCCTAATATGGTTCTCAATCAGAGGCAGCTGTCAATCGTTGTCCCTAATTGAGAATCATATATAGGAGGCTTGTTTTGTGTTGGGATTTTGTGGGTGATTGTTTCCTGTCTCTGTGTTTGTGTTCTGCACCAGATAGGTCTGTCTCGGTTTTTTCACATTTCTTGTTTTGTTGTTTGTAGTGTTCTAAATGATTGTTTATTAAATCATGTTGAACACTAGCCGCGCTGCATTTTGGTCCTCTCCTTCATCCCAGGAAGAAAACCGTAACAATTACTTTATTAGTGTTTAGAAACATGTTATCTACTCACTTATAAAGAAAATTACTCCAGTCATCATCCACCAATTTAATATTGTGCAAAACACAACCCAAAACACAACTAAAACAAACTGCAAATGCAACCAATGAGTTCAGGACCAAATAGTAAAGTTTTGATACACTATAAGTGAATTGGTCAGAATAGTTATTGCCCTGACCGTAAATTGCTTTGTATGTTTCCTGTTTTTGTGTTTGTGTTCAGGACTGTTTCGGTTTTCGTTATCATTCACTTTGTTATTTTTGTATTGTGTAGTGTTCAGTTTATTATTAAAATATGACGAACACTTACAACGCTGCATATTGGTCCGATCCTTCATACTCCTCAGACGAAGAGGACGAGAATCGTTACAGTTATGACTTCTTCAAATAGGGGGACTAGATACATAAAGTGCTTTCATTTTTCTAAATGGTGTAACAGATATGTATTAAAATACCCTTGGGGCGGCAGTGTAGCCTAGTGGTTAGAGCGTTGGACTAGTAACCGAAAAGGTTGCAAGTTCAAATCCCCGAGCTGACAAGGTACAAATCTGTCGTTCTGCCCCTGAACAGGCAGTTAACCCACTGTTCCTAGGCCGTCATTGAAAATAAGAATTTGTTCTTAACTGACTTGCCTAGTTAAATAAAGGTAAAATTTAAAATTAAAAATTAAAATACCCTCCAATAAAAGGTGACATTATATACTGTCACCTCATGTGAAACATTTGATCTGAATTCCAAAATGTTGGAGTATAGAGTCACATTTAAAATGTTAGCTTCACTGTCAAAATAGAAATGGTGTGGACTGTATACTCAATACAATCTAAATCTGATACCTCACTGTCTGTCTTTTGACTGATACTGCTTTTTATTAAACTGGTCTGGTCAGTCTACTCAAATATTTGTACGATACATTTTTCTATCTACAAGTATTATTATGATCAGTTATAATAATGACACATTCACTCACTTATGAATAGATAAGATTAGCAGTGTGATTTTAATACGATGTGACTCTTTGCAGGCTGTCAGGCTGTCTAGTCACAGAGGAAGGCTGTGCTTCTCTGGTCTCAGCTCTGAGGTCAAACCCCTCACACCTGAGAGAGCTGGACCTGAGCTACAATGACCTGAAGGATTCAGGAGTGGAGCTGCTCTCTGATGGACTGGGGAACCCACACTGTAAACTGGAGACTCTGAGGTCAGTATTCCTGAAGTTGGTCAACAAGTGATAACTGTTCACCAGATCCACATGTGTTTACCAGACACACATAGTCCACAACATATGTGTTTGGACAGTGAAGCTTACAGTTTTACATTTGGTGCTATGCTCCAGTATTTTGTATTTGAGGTAGAATGTTTCATATTAGGCGACTGTACAGAATGTCACCTTTTATTTGAGGTTAATGGTGATACTTTAGTATGTTTTGTTGTAGCCTCTGTAACTCTCTCACTCATTATTATTCATGATTCATTGATGATCTTTCTCAATCATGGCAGTCACAGGCTTTATGTAGTCATTGTTTGCAAAGAATATGAGACCAAATACTAAACTTTTGACGACTTTAATACACTATAAGTGAATTGGTCAGAATACTTATGACTTCTTCAAATCGGGGGACTAGATACATAACGTGTTTTTATTTTTCTAAATGGTGAAACAGACATGTATTAAACTACCCTCAAATAAAAGGTGATACCCTCAAAGAATAGCAGTGTGGTTTAAGGCACAAGGCGAGACCCAGATGGCACGGGAGGCAGATGGTTAGAGTCTTTGATATTTATTAATATACTAAAAGGGGTAGGCAAGAGAATGGTCGTGGACAGGCCAAAGGTCATAACCAGATCAGAGTCCAGGAGGTACAGTTTGGCAGGCAGGCTAGAGGTCAGGACAGGCAGAATGGTCAGGCAGGCTAGAGGTCAGGACAGGCAGAATGGTCAGGCAGGCTAGAGGTCAGGACAGGCAGAATGGTCAGGCAGGCTAGAGGTCAGGCAGGCTAGAGGTCAGGGCAGGCTAGAGGTCAGGACAGGCAGAATGGTCAGGCAGGCTAGAGGTCAGGACAGGCAGAATGGTCAGGCAGGCTAGAGGTCAGGCAGGCTAGAGGTCAGGCAGGCTAGAGGTCAGGACAGGCAGAATGGTCAGGCAGACTCGAGGTCAGGACAGGCAGAATGGTCAGGCAGGCTAGAGGTCAGGACAGGCAGAATGGTCAGGCAGGCTAGAGGTCAGGACAGGCAGAATGGTCAGGCAGACTCGAGGTCAGGACAGGCAGAATGGTCAGGCAGACTAGAGGTCAGGACAGGCAGAATGGTCAGGCAGGCTAGAGGTCAGGACAGGCAGAATGGTCAGGCAGGCTAGAGGTCAGGACAGGCAGAATGGTCAGGCAGACTAGAGGTCAGAACAGGCAGAATGGTCAGGCAGGCTAGAGGTCAGGACAGGCAGAATGGTCAGAGAGGCTCGAGGTCAGGACAGGCAGAATGGTCAGGCATCCTAGAGGTCAAGACAGGCAGAATGGTCAGGCAGCTAGAGGTCAGGACAGGCAGAATGGTCAGGCAGGCACGAGGTCAGGACAGGCAGAATGGTCAGGAAGGCTAGAGGTCAAGACAGGCAGAATGGTCAGGCAGGCTAGAGGTCAGGACAGGCAGAATGGTCAGGCAGGCTAGAGGTCAGGACAGGCAGAATGGTCAGGCGGGCTAGAGGTCAGGACAGGGAGAATGGTCAGGCAGGCTAGAGGTCAGGACAGGCAGAATGGTCAGGCAGGCTAAAGGTCAGGAGAGGCAGAATGGTCAGGCAGGCTAGAGGTCAGGACAGGCAGAATGGTCAGGCAGGCTAGAGGTCAGGACAGGCAGAATGGTCAGGCAGGCTAGAGGTCAGGACAGGCTAGAGGTCAGGACAGGCAGAATGGTCAGGACAGGCAGAATGGTCAGGCAGACTAGAGGTCAGGACAGGCAGAATGGTCAGGCAGGCTAGAGGCCAGGACAGGCAGAATGGTCAGGCAGGCTAGAGGTCAGGACAGGCAGACTGGTCAGGCAGGCTAGAGGTCAGGACAGGCAGAATGGTCAGGCAGGCTAGAGGTCAGGACAGGCAGAATGGTCAGGCAGGCTAGAGGTCAAGACAGGCAGACTGGTCAGGCAGGCTAGAGGTCAGGACAGGCAGAATGGTCAGGCAGGCTAGAGGTCAGGACAGGCAGACTGGTCAGGCAGGCTAGAGGTCAGGACAGGCAGACTGGTCAGGCAGACTAGAGGTCAGGACAGGCAGAATGGTCAGGCAGGCTAGAGGTCAGGACAGGCAGAATTGTCAGGCAGGCTAGAGGTCAGGACAGGCAGACTGGTCAGGCAGGCTAGAGGTCAGGACAGGCAGAATGGTCAAGCAGGCTAGAGGTCAGGACAGGCAGAATGGTCAGGCAGACTAGAGGCCAGGACAGGCAGAATGGTCAGGCAGGCTAGAGGTCAGGACAGGCAGAATGGTCAGGCAGACTAGAGGTCAGGACAGGCAGAATGGTCAGGCAGGCACGAGGTCAGGACAGGCAGAATGGTCAGGCAGGCTAGAGGTCAGGACAGGCAGAATGGTCAGGCAGGCTAGAGGTCAGGACAGGCAGAATGGTCAGGCAGGCAAGAGGTCAGGACAGGCAGAATGGTCAGGCAGGCTAGAGGTCAGGACAGGCAGAATTGTCAGGCAGGCTAGAGGTCAGGACAGGCAGACTGGTCAGGCAGGCTAGAGGTCAGGACAGGCAGAATGGTCAGGCAGGAAAGAGGTCAGGACAGGCAGAATGGTCAAGCAGGCTAGAGGTCAGGACAGGCAGAATGGTCAGGCAGACTGGAGATCAGGACAGGCAGAATGGTCAGGCAGACTAGAGGTCAGGACAGGCAGAATGGTCAGGACAGGGTCAGTAGAGGTCAGGACAGGCAGAATGGTCAGACAGGCTAGAGGTCAGGACAGGCAGAATGGTCAGACAGGCTAGAGGTCAGGACAGGCAGAATGGTCAGGCAGGCTAGAGGTCAAGACAGGCAGAAGGGTCAGACAGGCTAGAGGTCAAGACAGGCACAATGGTCAGGCAGGCTGAGGTCAGGACAGGCAGAATGGTCAGACAGGCTAGAGATCAGGACAGGGAGAATGGTCAGGCAGGCTAGAGGTCAGGACAGGCAGAATGGTCAGGCAGGCTAGAGATCAGGACAGGCAGAATGGTCAGGCAGGCTAGAGGTCAGGACAGGCAGAATGGTCAGGCAGGCTAGAGGTCAGGACAGGCAGACTGGTCAGGCAGGCTAGAACTCAGGACAGGCAGAATGGTCAGGCAGACTAGAGGTCAGGACAGGCAGAATGGTCAGGCAGGCACGAGGTCAGGACAGGCAGAATGGTCAGGCAGGCTAGAGGTCAGGACAGGCAGAATGGTCAGGCAGGCTAGAGGTCAGGACAGGCAGAATGGTCAGGCAGGCAAGAGGTCAGGACAGGCAGAATGGTCAGGCAGGCTAGAGGTCAGGACAGGCAGAATTGTCAGGCAGGCTAGAGGTCAGGACAGGCAGACTGGTCAGGCAGGCTAGAGGTCAGGACAGGCAGAATGGTCAGGCAGGAAAGAGGTCAGGACAGGCAGAATGGTCAAGCAGGCTAGAGGTCAGGACAGGCAGAATGGTCAGGCAGACTAGAGATCAGGACAGGCAGAATGGTCAGGCAGACTAGAGGTCAGGACAGGCAGAATGGTCAGGACAGGGTCAGTAGAGGTCAGGACAGGCAGAATGGTCAGACAGGCTAGAGGTCAGGACAGGCAGAATGGTCAGACAGGCTAGAGGTCAGGACAGGCAGAATGGTCAGGCAGGCTAGAGGTCAAGACAGGCAGAAGGGTCAGACAGGCTAGAGGTCAAGACAGGCACAATGGTCAGGCAGGCTAGAGGTCAGGACAGGCAGAATGGTCAGGCAGGCTGAGGTCAGGACAGGCAGAATGGTCAGACAGGCTAGAGATCAGGACAGGCAGAATGGTCAGGCAGGCTAGAGGTCAGGACAGGCAGAATGGTCAGGCAGGCTAGAGATCAGGACAGGCAGAATGGTCAGGCAGGCTAGAGGTCAGGACAGGCAGAATGGTCAGGCAGGCTAGAGGTCAGGACAGGCAGACTGGTCAGGCAGGCTAGAACTCAGGACAGGCAGAATGGTCAGGCAGACTAGAGGTCAGGACAGGCAGAATGGTCAGGCAGGCTAGAGGTCAGGACAGGCAGAATGGTCAGGCAGACGAGAGGTCAGGACAGGCAGAATGGTCAGGCAGACAAGAGGTCAGGATAGGCAGAATGGTCGGGCAGGCTAGAGGTCAGGACAGGCAGAATGGTCAGTCAGGCTCGAGGTCAGGACAGGCAGAATGGTCAGGCAGGCTAGAGGTCAGGACAGGCAGAATGGTCAGGCAGGCTAGAGGTTAGGACAGGCAGAATGGTCAGGCAGGCTAGAGGTCAGGCAGGCTAGAGGTCAGGACAGGCAGAATGGTCAGGCAGGCTAGAGGTTAGGACAGGCAGAATGGTCAGGCAGGCTAGAGGTCAGGACAGGCAGAATGGTCAGGCAGGCTAGAGGTCAGGACAGGCAGAATGGTCAGGCAGGCTACAGGTCAGGACAGGCAGAATGGTCAGGCAGGCTAGAGGTCAGGACAGGCAGAATGGTCAGGCAGGCTAGAGGTCAGGACAGGCAGAATGGTCAGGCAGGCTAGAGGTCAGGACAGGCAGAATGGTCAGGCAGGCTAGAGGTTAGGACAGGGTCAGTAGAGGTCAGAAGGTACAGAGTCCAGAATACAGGCAAGGGTCCGAATGGGGAGGACAATAAAAAGAGAAAACAGGAGCACGGGGAAAAACACGCTGGTTGACTTGAAACAGACAAGACGAACTGGTACAGAGAAACAGGAAACAGAGGGATAAATACACTGGTACAGAGAAACAGGAAACACAGGGATAAATACACTGGTACAGAGAAACAGGAAACACAGGGATAAATACACTGGTACAGAGAGACAGGAAACACAGGGATAAATACACTGGTACAGAGAAACAGGAAACACAGGGATAAATACACTGGTACAGAGAGACAGGAAACACAGGGATAAATACACTGGTACAGAGAGACAGGAAACACAGGGATAAATACACTGGTACAGAGAAACAGGAAAGACAGGGATAAATACACTGGCACAGAGAGACAGGAAACACAGGGATAAATACACTGGTACAGAGAGACAGGAAACACAGGGATAAATACACTGGTACAGAGAGACAGGAAACACAGGGATAAATACACTGGTACAGAGAGACAGGAAACACAGGGATAAATACACTGGTACAGAGAGACAGGAAACACAGGGATAAATACACTGGTACAGAGAGACAGGAAACACAGGGATAAATACACTGGTACAGAGAGACAGGAAACACAGGGATAAATACACTGGTACAGAGAGACAGGAAACACAGGGATAAATACACTGGCACAGAGAGTCAGGCGACACAGGGATAAATACACTGGGGGAAATAAGAGACACCTGGAGGGGGTGGAGACAATCCCAAGACAAGTGAAACAGATCAGGGTGTGACATGAATATGGAGAAAAAAATGTTCTGCCACTATTTTCACCACCAAAGAATAGCAGTGTAGTTTTAATATGATTTGACTATTTGCAGGCTGTCAGGCTGTCTAGTCACAGAGGAAGGCTGTGCTTCTCTGGTCTCAGCTCTGAGGTCAAACCCCTCACACCTGAGAGAGCTGGACCTGAGCTACAATCACCCAGGCGACTCAGGAGTCAGACTGCTCTCTGCTGGACTGGAGGATCCACACTGCAGACTGGAAAAACTCAAGTATGTAGAGGGTTTATGTCAATGTTCATATCAGACATGTTTGACTTATCAGGCTATTTAAGACAAACATTCTTACCACCACTTGGACAAAGTTAAATGCTGACTGTGTGTGTGTGTGTGTGTGTCCTGTATGTGTGTGTGTGTCCAGTGGGTGTGTGTGTGTGTGTGTGTGTTAGTTCAGGAGTATCCCTCAATGACTGTCTGTTCTTCTGCTTACCGCTACAGTGTGGAACATGGTGGAGAGTACACAATGAAACCTGGGCTTAGAAAATGTGAGTGTTGACTGCTGTGAAGAATATGACTAAGAATAAGTCTTAATTCAAGTTAAGTCAAAGTCAAAGACCACCATCATTACTTACTTGGTCATATTAAATATCAGCTGTAGTTCTACAGAAGCAGAAATCAGGGACACCAAAGTTCGTGTTACATTAGAAATGTGTGTTTATGTTTGTGTGTGTGTGTGTGTGTGTGTGTGTGTGTGTGTGTGTGTGTGTGTGTGTGTGTGTGTGTGTGTGTGTGTGTGTGTGTGTGTGTGTGTGTGTGTGTGTGTGTGTGTGTGTGTGTGTGTGTGTGTGTGTGTGTGTGTGTGTGTGTGTGATTATTGTGAATAAGTGTGTTTTATATTACCGTACAGTATCACATATGATAATTCAACAAGTCTCAAGTTACCTTAACTTCTCCTTTTGATACCTAGAAACATCTACATTAAATGAATTAGTGAAAAGTGAGTTAACATTCTAATGTGAATGATGATGATTTCTAATATTGTGTCTGGTTTCATCCATCAGATGTCTGTAAACTCTCACTGGACCTAAACACAGTAAACAGACTCCTCTCTCTGTCTGAGGAGAACAGAAAGGTGACATGTAGGAGAGAGAAGCAGCCGTATCCTGATCACCCAGAGAGATTTGAGGACTGTGGACAGGTGCTGTGTAGAGAGGGTCTGACTGGGCGCTGTTACTGGGAGGCAGAGTGGAGTGGGAGTGGGGCTGATATAGGAGTGACATATAAAGGAATCAGCAGGAGAGGAGGGGGTGGTGACTGTTGTCTTGGATACAATGACAAGTCCTGGAGTCTGTTCTGCTCTGACAACAGTTACACTGCCTGTCACAATAATAATTCCACTACCATAGACGTCCCCTCCTCCAGCTCCCACAGAGTAGGAGTGTTTCTGGACTGGCCAGCTGATACTCTGTCCTTCTATAGAGCCTCCTCTGACACACTGACCCACCTGTACACATTCCACACCACATTCACTGAACCCCTCTATCCAGGGTTTCATCTTTGGGGTGGTGGAGCCTCAGTGTCACTGTGTCAGGTGTTTCCAATGTAAAACACACCATGATGTTTCACTCTAATCAGGGTCATGTTCAGTAAGATACAAAGGAGCAACAATGTAGAATATCTCTCTAGTTACGAGTTAAAATGTGATTATTATGTGATTATTATATCTAAATATTCACGGTTATACACCACCTAAGTTAATAGTCATTAATAGAATGAATCACCACACTGTGTTGTTAAAACTGGTTTCATTAATATAATGAATCACCACACTGTGTTGTTAAAACTGGTTTCATTAATATAATGAATCACCACACTGTGTTGTTAAAACTGGTTTCATTAATATAATGAATCACCTCACTGTGTTGTTAAAACTGGTTTCATTAATATAATGAATCACCTCACTGTGTTGTAGAAACTGGTTTCATTAATATAATGAATCACCTCACTGTGTTGTAGAAACTGGTTTCATTAATATAATGAATCACCTCACTGTGTTGTAGAAACTGGTTTCATTAATATAATGAATCACCTCACTGTGTTGTTAAAACTGGTTTCATTAATATAATGAATCACCTCACTGTGTTGTTAAAACTGGTTTCATTAATATAATGAATCACCACACTGTTGTTAAAACTGGTTTCATTAATATAATGAATCACCACACTGTGTTGTTAAAACTGGTTTCATTAATATAATGATTCGCCACACTGTGTTGTTAAAACTGGTTTCATTAATATAATGAATCACCTCACTGTGTTGTAGAAACTGGTTTCATTAATATAATGAATCACCTCACTGTGTTGTAGAAACTGGTTTCATTAATATAATGAATCACCACACTGTGTTGTTAAAACTGGTTTCATTAATATAATGAATCACCTCACTGTGTTGTAGAAACTGGTTTCATTAATATAATGAATCACCTCACTGTGTTGTAGAAACTGGTTTCATTAATATAATGAATCACCTCACTGTGTTGTAGAAACTGGTTTCATTAATATAATGAATCACCTCACTGTGTTGTTAAAACTGGTTTCATTAATATAATGAATCACCTCACTGTGTTGTAGAAACTGGTTTCATTAATATAATGAATCACCACACTGTTGTTAAAACTGGTTTCATTAATATAATGAATCACCACACTGTGTTGTTAAAACTGGTTTCATTAATATAATGAATCACCACACTGTGTTGTTAAAACTGGTTTCATTAATATAATGAATCACCTCACTGTGTTGTAGAAACTGGTTTCATTAATATAATGAATCACCACACCTTGTTGTAGAAACTGGTTTCATTAATATAATGAATCACCTCACTGTGTTGTAGAAACTGGTTTCATTAATATAATGAATCACCTCACTGTGTTGTAGAAACTGGTTTCATTAATATAATGAATCACCACACTGTGTTGTTAAAACTGGTTTCATTAATATAATGAATCACCACACTGTGTTGTAGAAACTGGTTTCATTAATATAATGAATCACCACACTGTGTTGTTAAAACTGGTTTCATTAATATAATGAATCACCACACTGTGTTGTTAAAACTGGTTTCATTAATATAATGAATCACCTCACTGTGTTGTAGAAACTGGTTTCATTAATATAATGAATCACCACACTGTGTTGTTAAAACTGGTTTCATTAATATAATGAATCACCACACTGTGTTGTAGAAACTGGTTTCATTAATATAATGAATCACCACACTGTGTTGTAGAAACTGGTTTCATTAATATAATGAATCACCACACCGTGTTGTAGAAACTGGTTTCATTAATATAATGAATCACCACACTGTGTTGTTAAAACTGGTTTCATTAATATAATGAATCACCACACTGTGTTGTTAAAACTGGTTTCATTAATATAATGAATCACCACACTGTGTTGTTAAAACTGGTTTCATTAATATAATGAATCACCACACTGTGTTGTTAAAACTGGTTTCATTAATATAATGAATCACCACACTGTGTTGTAGAAACTGGTTTCATTAATATAATGAATCACCTCACTGTGTTGTAGAAACTGGTTTCATTAATATAATGAATCACCACACTGTGTTGTAGAAACTGGTTTCATTAATATAATGAATCACCACACTGTGTTGTTAAAACTGGTTTCATTAATATAATGAATCACCACACTGTGTTGTTAAAACTGGTTTCATTAATATAATGAATCACCACACTGTGTTGTTAAAACTGGTTTCATTAATATAATGAATCACCTCACTGTGTTGTAGAAACTGGTTTCATTAATATAATGAATCACCACACTGTGTTGTAGAAACTGGTTTCATTAATATAATGAATCACCACACTGTGTTGTTAAAACTGGTTTCATTAATATAATGAATCACCACACTGTGTTGTTAAAACTGGTTTCATTAATATAATGATTCGCCACACTGTGTTGTTAAAACTGGTTTCATTAATATAATGAATCACCTCACTGTGTTGTAGAAACTGGTTTCATTAATATAATGAATCACCTCACTGTGTTGTAGAAACTGGTTTCATTAATATAATGAATCACCACACTGTGTTGTTAAAACTGGTTTCATTAATATAATGAATCACCTCACTGTGTTGTAGAAACTGGTTTCATTAATATAATGAATCACCTCACTGTGTTGTAGAAACTGGTTTCATTAATATAATGAATCACCTCACTGTGTTGTAGAAACTGGTTTCATTAATATAATGAATCACCTCACTGTGTTGTTAAAACTGGTTTCATTAATATAATGAATCACCACACTGTGTTGTAGAAACTGGTTTCATTAATATAATGAATCACCACACTGTGTTAAAACTGGTTTCATTAATATAATGAATCACCACACTGTGTTGTTAAAACTGGTTTCATTGACATAATGAATCGCCACACTGTGTTAAAACTGGTTTCATTAATATAATGAATCACCACACTGTGTTGTTAAAACTGGTTTCATTAATATAATGAATCACCACACCTTGTTGTAGAAACTGGTTTCATTAATATAATGAATCACCTCACTGTGTTGTAGAAACTGGTTTCATTAATATAATGAATCACCTCACTGTGTTGTAGAAACTGGTTTCATTAATATAATGAATCACCACACTGTGTTGTTAAAACTGGTTTCATTAATATAATGAATCACCACACTGTGTTGTAGAAACTGGTTTCATTAATATAATGAATCACCACACTGTGTTGTTAAAACTGGTTTCATTAATATAATGAATCACCACACTGTTGTTAAAACTGGTTTCATTAATATAATGAATCACCTCACTGTGTTGTAGAAACTGGTTTCATTAATATAATGAATCACCTCACTGTGTTGTTAAAACTGGTTTCATTAATATAATGAATCACCACACTGTGTTGTAGAAACTGGTTTCATTAATATAATGAATCACCACACTGTGTTGTAGAAACTGGTTTCATTAATATAATGAATCACCTCACTGTGTTGTAGAAACTGGTTTCATTAATATAATGAATCACCACACTGTGTTGTTAAAACTGGTTTCATTAATATAATGAATCACCACACCGTGTTGTTAAAACTGGTTTCATTAATATAATGAATCACCACACTGTGTTGTTAAAACTGGTTTCATTAATATAATGAATCACCACACTGTGTTGTTAAAACTGGTTTCATTAATATAATGAATCACCACACTGTGTTGTAGAAACTGGTTTCATTAATATAATGAATCACCTCACTGTGTTGTAGAAACTGGTTTCATTAATATAATGAATCACCACACTGTGTTGTAGAAACTGGTTTCATTAATATAATGAATCACCACACTGTGTTGTTAAAACTGGTTTCATTAATATAATGAATCACCACACTGTGTTGTTAAAACTGGTTTCATTAATATAATGAATCACCACACTGTGTTGTTAAAACTGGTTTCATTAATATAATGAATCACCTCACTGTGTTGTAGAAACTGGTTTCATTAATATAATGAATCACCACACTGTGTTGTAGAAACTGGTTTCATTAATATAATGAATCACCACACTGTGTTGTTAAAACTGGTTTCATTAATATAATGAATCACCACACTGTGTTGTAGAAACTGGTTTCATTAATATAATGAATCACCACACTGTGTTGTAGAAACTGGTTTCATTAATATAATGAATCACCACACTGTGTTGTTAAAACTGGTTTCATTTAGAAATGATTGATCGTGTTGTTATTGGGCTTCTTGGTGTTTGTAAATATTGTACAATGTTTATTTGTCAAATTCTTGACACAACACAATATACTCCTGTTTGTGTGTAAACTCAATTCAACTGAATGAAATGATGTGACAGATGTGACTAATAAAGGATCATCAACCAGATGGAAGAACAGGTGGAAATGTTTTAATATTGATCACAACATGGCAGTACAGTAATAGATGGAAGAAGAGAGGTGGAAATGTTTTAATACTGATCACAATATGACAGTACAGTAATAGATGGAAGAAGAGAGGTGGACATTTTTTAATATTGATCACAATATGACAGTACAGTAAAAGATGGAAGAGAGGTGGAAATGTTTTAATATTGATCACAATATGACAGAAGAGTAATAGATGGAAGAAGAGAGGTGGAAATGTCTTAATATTGATCACAATATGACAGGACAGTAATAGATGGAAGAATAGAGGTGGAAATGTTTTAATATTGATCACAATATGACAGGACAGTAATAGATGGAGAAAAAAAATGTGGAAATGTTTTAATATTGATCACAACATGGCAGTACAGTAATATATGGAAGAAGAGAGGTGGAAATGTTTTAATATTGATCACAATATGACAGTACAGTAATAGATGGAAGAATAGAGGTGGAAATGTTTTAATATTGATCACAATATGACAGTACAGTAATAGATGGAAGAAGAGAGGTGGAAATGTTTTAATACTGATCACAATATGACAGTACAGTACTAGATGGAAGAAGAGAGGTGGACATGTTGTAATACTGATCACAATATGACAGTACAGTACTAGATGGAAGAAGAGAGGTGGAAATGTTTTAATATTGATCACAATATGACAGGACAGTAATAGATGGAAGAAGAGAGGTGGAAATGTTTTAATATTGATCAGAATATGGCAGTACAGTAATAGATGGGAGAAGAGAGGTGGAAATGTTTTAATGTTGATCACAATATGACAGTACAGTAATAGATGGAAGAAGAGAGGTGGACATGTTTTAACTTCTTGCAACTATAGGGGGTGCTGTTCCGCATTAGCATATTTGGGTCTCCAAATTAAACTGCCTCGTGCTAAATTCTTGATCGTACAATATGCATATTATTGTTATTATTGGATAGAAAACACCTTCTAGTTTCTATAGAAGTTGGAATTTTGTCTCTGAGTGGTACAGAACAATTTCTACAGCACTTTTCATGACAGGGTTCAGATTTCAGAAATTTTTACCCCTGATCTGGGGTCTGTTTTTAAGGCGACAGTGAATGCTATGAAGAAACCGACACTGCCTACGTCTTCCTCTGGGTGTCTGTACGTCATCACGTTTTGAATGAAATCTATTGCACAATCCCAGCCATTATAAAACCACAAAATGTTTAGGGACCGCCCTTTCTCGTCGTGCGCCTGAAGCGTGAAGGCCATCGGACTTGCCTCGTTCCAAATCGTTGTCTAACCAGCAATATTTCTCCGGTCATGTTTTCAGTCGTTATAGTTGTTAAAAACATCGTAATGTAGTTAATTTGAACCGTTTTATAGCAATTTATATCCGTTTAGTGCGATTTTGAGGAATTTCTTTGTTGTGCACTCTGAAAGTTTGGACACGTTTTGGGGTCCCGTTCGATCGTTAGTGGATATTTCGAAGGACAGAGGACATCTATCGACCAAAAGACGTTTATAACATAGAAAGGATACATTGCCCAAGAATCTGATGGAAGAACAGCTCAAAGTAAGCAATATTTAATATGATAAATCGTGTTTCTGTCGAAATATTTTAAACGCATATTTCGCCATTTTGTTTGGTATAGCTTCACTTGGCGAACCCTGTATTGAAAAGTAAGGATAATTTTAAAAATGTAAATCAGCGGTTGCATTAAGAACTAATTTGTCTTTCGATTGCTGTCAACCCTGTATTTTTTAGTCAAGTATATGATTAGCTTTCAATTAAACTAGATCACTCTGATAGATGACGTCAGACATATTGAGGCTTGATTTCCTAGTATTTTTATTGTGTAACCACGGTTTTGTATGGCTAAATATGCACCTTTTCGAACAAACTGTATATGTATATTGTAAAATGATGTTACAGGAGTGTCATCGGAAGAATTCTGAGAAGGTTAGTGAAAAAATTAATATATTTTGGCGGTGATTACGTTATAGCGCTCTTTGGCTGGAATCGATGCTCTGGTAACGTTTGCACATGTGGTATGCTAACTTATCGATTTATTGTGTTTTCGCTGAAAAACGCTTAGAAAATCTGAAATATGGTCTGAAATCACAAGAACTGGGTCTTTCCATTGCTATGCTTTGTCTATTTTTATGAAATGTTTTATGATGAGTAAATTGGTCATACACGTTGCTCTATCTAGTAATTCTAGTCGATTTGTGATGGTGGGTGCAATTGTAAACTGTGATTTCTACCTGAAATATGCACTTTTTTCTAACAAAAACTATCCTATACCATGAATATGTTATCAGACTGTCATCTGAAGAGGTTTTTTCTTGGTTAGTGGATATCAATATCTTAGTTGAGCCGAATTGGTGATAGCACCTGAAGGAGTAAGAAACTGATGGAGTTAGAATAGTGGTGTATTTTGCTAACGTGTTTAGCTAATAGATTTACATATTTTGTCTTCCCTGTAAAACATTTTAAAAATCTGAAATGGTGGCTTTATTCACAAGATCTGTATCTTTCATCTGGTGTCTTGGACTTGTGATTTAATGATATTTAGATGCTACTATCTACTTGTGAAGCTATGCTAGCTATGCTAATCAGTGTGTGGGGGGATGGGGGGTGCTCCCGGACCCGGGGTAGAGGCTCGTTAGAGGTTAATATTGATCACAATATGACAGGACAGTAATAGATGGAAGAAGAGAGGTGGAAATGTTTTAACCTGTTATGGCTTCCAGTATTGGAAAAACTGGAAAATATGTGCCAATTTTCAAACGGCCTCTTAATCAATTTTTGCTCTTACAATATGCATATTAATATTAATATTGGATAGAAAACAATCTCTAGTTTCTAAAACCGTTCTAATTTTTTCTCTGAGTGGTACAGAAGTCATTTGGCAGCACTTTCCCTGACCAAGAAGTAGAATGTCAGAAATCTATGCTCGCTTCAACGTTATGCCTATACATGGTCATTATACGTAAGACCCTACATACACTCCGTACGCCTTGCTCTGGGTGTCAAGAGGGTATGAGAGAAGAAATTTTGTGAATATCTTGTTCAGAGGTTGAATAAGAGCTATTTCTTTGACGTGACCGACCACTTCCGGAAGTCTGAAGCGCGCGACTTGGGAGTGATATTGCGTTCTGTTTTGCTGCTGTTTTGGACGGGAACAATCTCCGGCTGGGTTTTTATTTGATAAATGAGACCATATCATCGTAATGTATGTTTTTTCAATATAGTTTAATCAGATTATTTGAATTTTTTTCGGGAGTTTTGCCGTGTTCCGTTCTCTGACTTTTTTTACTTTGGACAAATCCGTGCCAGTCGACCAGTGCCAATGCTAAGTGAGAAGGGAAAGTTGCCATCCTGACTCCAAACAACGACTCATCTGGACAAAGGACACCCTGATCAACATTCTGATGAAAGATCAGCCAAAGTAAGACCCAATTTATAATGTTATTTCATATATCTGTCGTGCATGTCAACTGGTCGCGGGCGCCCAAGTGTGTCTGGCTATTGTGGCTATGCTAACATAGCGCTACATTTTGTTTTCGCTGTAAAACATTTAATAAATCGGAAATATTGTCTGGAATCACAAGAATCCTGTCTTTCAATTGCTGCACAGTATGTATTTCTCAGATATGTTTTATGATGAGTAATTAGTTATTTGACGTTGGTGTCTGTAAATGTTATGGCTGCTTTCGGTGCAATTTCTGATTGTAGCTGAAATGTAATTTATGATTTATACCATAAATATGCACATTTTTCAAAAAAAAACATATGCTATACAATAAATATTTTATCAGACTGTCATCTTATGAAGTTGTTTCTTGGTTAGTGGCTATATATATCTTTATTTGGTCGAATTAGTGATAGCTAGTGACGGAGTAAAAAACTGATGGAGTTAGAAAAGTGCTCTCTTTTGCTGACGTGGTTAGCTAATAGATTTACATATTTTGTCTTCCCTGTAAAACATTTTAAAAATCGGACATGTTGGCTTGATTCACAAGATGTCTACCTTTCATATGCTGTATTGGACTTGTTAATGTGTGAAAGTTAAATATTTTAACAAACTAGATTTTGAATTTCGCGCCTTGCACTTGAGCTGGATGTTGTCATAAGTGTACCTGTGTCGGGATTGCAGCCCAAACAAGTTTTAATATTGATCACAATATGACAGTACAGTAATAGATGGAAGAAGAGAGGTGGAAATGTTTTAATACTGATCACAATATGACAGTACAGTAATAGATGGAAGAAGAGAGGTGGAAATGTTTTAATATTAATAGGGGTTGTGTTCAGTACATAGAAATGGGTCTTATTCAGTTGAAGAGGAAGGCTGTGTCACTTCTACCCTCCCTGTCTGGTGCTCGATGTCGCCAGTCTACTAACCACCGGTCCTGGCAACCTCTTTACACACACCTGGCAACCTTCATTACTCACACCTGCTCCTCATCATTAGACACACCTGGCAACCTTCATTACTCACACCTGCTCCTCATCATTACACACACCTGGCAACCTTCATTACTCACACCTGCTCCTCATCATTACACACACCTGGCAACCTTCATTACTCACACCTGCTCCTCATCATTACACACACCTGGCAACCTTCATTACTCACACCTGCTCCTCATCATTACACACACCTGGCAACCTTCATTACTCACACCTGCTCCTCATCATTAGACACACCTGGCAACCTTCATTACTCACACCTGCTCCTCATCATTACACACACCTGGCAACCTTCATTACTCACACCTGCTCCTCATCATTAGACACGCCTGGCAACCTTCATTACTCACCTGCTCATTATCATTACACACACCTGGCAACCTTCAATACTTACACCTGCTCCTCATCATCAGACACACCTGGCAACCTACATTACTCACCTGCTCCTATTTATCAGACACACCTGGACTTCATCCCCTCTCTGATTTCTTCCTCTTTATATAGAACTCTGTTGTTATCACTCATTCTATGTTGTTACTACTGTTTGATGCTGAGAGAACAGAACACTAATCAGTCTGTTGTTACTACTGTTTGATGCTGAGAGAACAGAACACTAATCATTCTGTTGTTACTACTGTATGATACTGAGAGAACAGGACACTAATCATTCTATGTTGTTACTACTGTATGATACTGAGAGAACAGGACACTAATCATTCAGGACAATGAGTGCATCTCAACAATCTAATAGCTCTGTTGAGACGGTCCATATTGCCACAGAGTCACCATGACTGTATCACCACACACAAGGCCATAGCTCTGTTGAGACGGTCCATATTGCCACAGAGTCACCATGACTGTATCACCACACAACAAGGCCATAGCTCTGTTGAGACTGTCCATATTGCCACAGAGTCACCATGACTGTATCACCACACACTAGGCCATAGCTCTGTTGAGACGGTCCATATTGCCACAGAGTCACCATGACGATAGGCCCTTAACTCCACCTTGGGAGCACCATTCACATAACCCTGCCGTGAGCGTGGCCTATGGACATGCTGCACCATTAACTCAATGTTTTACCTCGGTGTTATGGATTATCATCGTCTTCATCAGACAGGAAATACATCAGGTTAACCTTTTGTCACTACAGGGGGTGCTGTTTCAACTTGGACATTTAGCGTTCCCAAATTAAACTGCCTCGTACTCAATTCTTGCTCGTACAATATGCATATTATTATTACTATTGGATAGAAAACAATCTCTAGTTTCTAAAACCGTTTGAATTATGTCTGTGGGTGAAACAGAACTCGTTCTGCAGCGAAAATCATGACAGGAACTGCGAAGGTCTGAAAACGAGGCTCTGTTCTCAGATCAGTTTAAAACTCTGTATGTGTCCTATGGGTCGACATGAACTGCACCCGCCTTCCCCTGGATGTCAGTAACCAATGAGAATTGGAATGGAGTGTCTACGTAGATCTCAGAGCTTATAAAGCTCCAAGGAACGAAGGGACCTCTCTTTTTGTCGTTCGTCATGACGCGAAGCAAGACCTCAGGATGAAATTTTGGAACGCTCAGTTATCGGCCTTAGATGTATCCGTCTGTAATTTAATTCGATATAGGTGTTAGAAACATCATAACGAAGTTATTTTAAACCGAGTTATATCAGTTTATGCGAGTATATTGCTATTTTCGGAATTTCCTTAGTATTGCATTTTGAGGATTGGGCATGTCTGCTCCACATGGCTATTGTTAGCTGCTAATTCCGAAGTTGAAGACGACGTTTTACAACCAAGCAACGATTCTTTTGGACAAAGGACACCTTGCCCAAGATTCTGATGGAAGCTCGTCCAAAAGTAAGAGCTATTTATGATGTTATTCCGTATTTATGTGGAAAAATGTAAAAGTGTTTGGTCGCCATTTTTGCAGGCACTGGTCTGGCTGTAACGCACACTGTATGTCTAGTAACGTTAATTTTAAAAATCTAACACAGCGATTGCATTAAGAACTAATTTATCTTTCATTAGCTGTCCAACTTGTATTTTTTAGTCAAGTTTATGAATAGTTTTCGATTAGAATAGGTGCTTCTCCAAGATGGCGCCGGCCGGTTGCTCTAAGTTATGGCCACTATTCTCATTGTATAACCACGATTTGTGCCGCTAAATATGCACATTTTCGAACAAACTCTATATGCATTGTGTAATATGATGTTATAGGACTGTCATCTGAAGAATTCTGAGAAGGTTAGTGAAAAAATTAATATCTTTTGGTGACTTATACTAATCGCTATGTTTTTGCTTGAATCAATGCTGTTGTGATGTTTGCTATTGTGGTAAGCTAATATAACGTTATATTGTGTTTTCGCTGTAAAACACTTAGAAAATCTGAAATATTGTCTGGATTCACAAGATCTGTGTCTTTCAATTGCTGTACGCTGTGTATTTTTAAGAAATGTTTTATGATGAGTAATTAGGTAATACACGTTGCTCTCTGTAGTTATTCTAGTCGCTTTGGTGAGTTTTGTGCTAGTGGCTGCAATGGTAAACTATGATTTATACCTGAAATATGCAAATTTTTCTAACAAAACATATGCTATACAATAAATATGTTATCAGACTGTCAACTGATGAAGTTTTTTCTTGGTTAGTGGCTATTTATATCTTTATTTGGTCGAATTTGTGATAGCTACTGATGGAGTAAAAAACTGGTGGAGTAAAAAAATTGTGTCTTTTGCTAACGTGGTTAGCTAATAGATTTACATATTGTGTCTTCCCTGTAAAACATTTAAAAAATCAGAAATGATGGCTGGATTCACAAGATGTGTATCTTTCATCTGGTGTCTTGGACTTGTGATTTAATGATATTTAGATGCTAGTATTTACTTGTGACGCTATGCTAGGCTATGCTAGTCAGCTTTTTTACTGTGGGGGGTGCTCCCGGATCCGGGTTTGGGAGGAATTAGAGGTTAACAGGGTTCTGAGGCGTCTCCTTCAGGGGTCAGTAATGGCATGGCAATACATCAGGTAAACAGGGTTCTGAGGTGTCTCCTTCAGGGGTCAGTAATGGCATGGCAATACATCAGGTAACAGGGTTCTGAGGTGTCTCCTTCAGGGGTCAGTAATGGCATGGTAATACATCAGGTAAACAGGGTTCTGAGGTGTCTCCTTCAGGGGTCAGTAATGGCATGGTAATACATCAGGTAAACAGGGTTCTGAGGTGTCTCCTTCAGGGGTCAGTAATGGCATGGCAATACATCAGGTAAACAGGGTTCTGAGGTGTCTCCTTCAGGGGTCAGTAATGGCATGGTAATACATCAGGTAACAGGGTTCTGAGGTGTCTCCTTCAGGGGTCAGTAATGGCATGGTAATACATCAGGTAAACAGGGTTCTGAGGAGTCTCCTTCAGGGGTTAGTAATGGCATGGTAATACATCAGGTAAACAGGGTTCTGAGGTGTCTCCTTCAGGGGTCAGTAATGGCATGGCAATACATCAGGTAAACAGGGTTCTGAGGTGTCTCCTTCAGGGGTCAGTAATGGCATGGTAATACATCAGGTAACAGGGTTCTGAGGTGTCTCCTTCAGGGGTCAGTAATGGCATGGTAATACATCAGGTAAACAGGGTTCTGAGGTGTCTCCTTCAGGGGTCAGTAATGGCATGGCAATACATCAGGTAAACAGGGTTCTGAGGTGTCTCCTTCAGGGGTCAGTAATGGCATGGTAATACATCAGGTAAACAGGGTTCTGAGGTGTCTCCTTCAGGGGTCAGTAATGGCATGGCAATACATCAGGTAAACAGGGTTCTGAGGCGTCTCCTTCAGGGGTCAGTAATGGCATGGCAAGAATAGTCTCAATGGCTTTGCTGCACAATTTCTTAACACAAGGTCTAATCAGCATTATTGTAAAAAAATAAAAATAAGTAAGCCATAAACTGTACCCATCCAAACGGATTCTGACTGAACCCATCCAAACGGATTCTGACTGAACCCATCCAAACGGATTCTGACTGAACCCATCCAAACGGAATCTGACTGAACCCATCCAAACGGATTCCAATCACCACTGAGCTCAGATTTTCCACTACAATAGTAAACTTACCCTGCGGTATGAATGTACAGCAATGGTCACCTCTCATTTGGCACACTCTTATGCAGACATTATATCCCCGTATGTACTTAGCCTCCGGCTACAAATACATGTTGCACACTGAATCATTCTATCTAACCCATAACACGTTAGTCACTACTGCTAGTCCACTGACATAGTTATAAACATACTAAAACATGCTCAAGTCAATTGTACTGTATCGTCCAGAAAGCCATATGTAGTGAGGCGCTTAAACATTTGACTTCTGATAACATGGTAAAATATAAACCCGACTATAAGTGTTATACAACCCACATTTAGAATGACAGTCTTCAGTGGTCCACTTTAAGTCTATCACTCAAATTCATGACCCTCAACTAAGCACACACCTATACAGTTAGAACGTAAATTTACAAACGGGATCAAATAAAGACCGTTTTTACCAGTATTAACTTTTTATCATTACAGCCCCAGTTTCTCCCTGCTTTACACTGTGGAGAGTGGCATAGTAATGACAGATCCCCCAGTTTCTCCCTGCCTTACACTGTGGAGAGTGGCATAGTAATGACAGATCCCCCAGTTTCTCCCTGCTTTACACTGTGGAGAGTGGCATAGTAATGACAGATCCCCCAAATTCTCCCTGCCTTACACTGTGGAGAGTGGCATAGTAATGACAGATCCCCCAGTTTCTCCCTGCTTTACACTGTGGAGAGTGACATAGTAATGACAGATCCCCCAGTTTCTCCCTGCTTTACACTGTGGAGAGTGGCATAGTAATGACAGATCCCCCAGTTTCTCCCTGCCTTACACTGTGGAGAGTGGCATAGTAATGACAGATCCCCCAGTTTCTCCCTGCCTTACACTGTGGAGAGTGGCATAGTAATGACAGATCCCCAAGTTTCTCCCTGCCTTACACTGTGGAGAGTGGCATAGTAATGACAGATCCCCCAGTTTCTCCCTGCCTTACACTGTGGAGAGTGGCATAGTAATGACAGATCCCCCAGTTTCTCCCTGCCTTACACTGTGGAGAGTGGCATAGTAATGACAGATCCCCCAGTTTCTCCCTGCTTTACACTGTGGAGAGTGGCATAGTAATGACAGATCCCCCAGTTTCTCCCTGCCTTACACTGTGGAGAGTGGCATAGTAATGACAGATCCCCCAGTTTCTCCCTGCTTTACACTGTGGAGAGTGACATAGTAATGACAGATCCCCCAGTTTCTCCCTGCCTTACACTGTGGAGAGTGGCATAGTAATGACAGATCCCCCAGTTTCTCCCTGCCTTACACTGTGGAGAGTGACATAGTATTGACAGATCCCCCAGTTTCTCCCTGCTTTACACTGTGGAGAGTGGCATAGTAATGACAGATCCCCCAGTTTCTCCCTGCTTTACACTGTGGAGAGTGGCATAGTATTGACAGATCCCCCAGTTTCTCGGCTCCGGCACTGGTCGTGGTCCCCACCCCACCATAGTCACTACCCGCTTACGTAGCCTCCTCCAAATGGCCACCCTCCACATTAACCCCACTGGATTAAGGGGCAGCACCGGACTAAGGGGCAGCACCGGACTAAGGGGCAGCACCGGACTAAGGGGCAGCACCGGACTAAGGGGCAGCACCGGGATAAGGGGCAGCACCAGGATAAGGGGCAGCACCGGACTGAGGGACGGCAGCTCCGGACTGAGGGACGGATCCTGGCTGGATGACGGCTCTGGCGGATCCTGGCTGGACGGCTCTGGCGGATCCTGGCTGGACGGCTCATGGTTGGCTGACGGATCTGGCTGCTCATGGCTGGCTGACGGATCTGGCTGCTCATGGCTGGCTGATGGATCTGGCTGCTCATGGCTGGCTGACGGATCTGGCTGCTCATGGCTGGCTGACGGATCTGGCTGCTCATGGCTGGCTGACGGATCTGGCTGCTCATGGCTGGCTGACGGCTCTGGACGCTCATGGCTGGCTGACGGCTCTGGACGCTCATGGCTGGCTGGCGGCTCTGGCAGATCCTGGCTGGCTGGCGGCTCTGGCAGATCCTTTCTGGTTGGCGGCTCTGGCAGATCCTGTCTGGTTGGCGGCTCTGGCAGATCCTGTCTGGTTGGCGGCTCTGGCAGATCCTGTCTGGTTGGCGGCTCTGGCAGATCCTGTCTGGTTGGCGGCTCTGGCAGATCCTGTCTGACGAATGGCTCTAGCGGCTCCTGACTGACTAACGGCTCTGACGGCTCGGGACAGACGGGCGGCTCTAATGGCTCGGGGCAGACGGATGGCTCAGACGGCACTGGGCAGACGGATGGCTCAGACGGCGCTGGGGAGACGGATGGCTCAGACGGCGCTGGGGAGACGGATGGCTCAGATGGCGCTGGGGAGACGGATGGCTCAGACGGCGCTGGGGAGACTGATGGCTCAGACGGCGCTGGGGAGACGGATGGCTCAGATGGCGCTGGGGAGACGGATGGCTCAGATGGCGCTGGGGAGACGGATGGCTCTGGCCGGATGAGGCGCACTGTAGACCTGGTGCGTGGTGCCGGAACTGGAGGCACCGGGCTAAGGACACGCACCTTCAGGCTAGTGCGGGGAGAAGGAACAGGGCATACTGGACCCTGGGAGCGCACATTAGGCCTAGTGCGTGGTGCCGGAACTGGTGGTACCGGACTGGGGACACGCATCTCAGGGCTAGTGCGGGGAGCAGCAACAGGACGCACAGGACTCTGGGGACACACAGGAGGCTTGGTGCGTGGTTTAGGCACTGGTGGTAAAGGGCTGGAGACACGCACCATAGGGCTAGTGCGTGGATGAGGCACTGGTGGTACTGGGTTGGGGCGGCGAGGTGGCGCCGGAAATACCGGACCGTGCAGGCGTACTGGCTCCCTTGAGCACTGAGCCTGCCCAACCTTACCTGGTTGTATGCTCCCCGTCGCCCGACCAGTGCGGGGAGGTGGAATAACCCGCACCGGGCTATGTAGGTGAACCGGGGACACCATGCGTAAGGCTGGTGCCATGTAAGCCGGCCCGAGGAGACGCACTGATGACCAGATGCGTTGGGCCGGCTTCATGACATCCGGCTCAATGCTCAGTCTAGCCCGGCCGATACGTGGAGCTGGAATGTACCGAACCGGGCTATGCACGCGTACAGGAGACACCATGCGCTCTACGGCGTAACACGGTGTCTGCCCGTACTCTCGCTCTCCACGGTAAGTACAGGGAGTAGGCACAGGTCTCCTACCTGAATTCGCCACACTCCCTTTAAGGCCCCCCCCCAAGAAATTTTTGGGTAGTACTCACGGGCTTCCAGCCTTGCTTCCGTGCTGCCTCCTCATATCGCCTCCTCTCGGCTTTAGCTGCCTCCAGCTCTTCACGAGGGAGGCGATATTCTCCCGGTTGTGCCCAAGGTCCCTTACCATCCAGTATCTCCTCCCATGTCCATGAATCCTGTGTAGGTGGGTCCTGTTGCCGCTTGACACGCCACTTGGTCCTGGGTTGGTGGGGAATTCTGTCACGATCGTCAATAGGAGAGAGAGATGACCAAGGCGCAGCGTGTGAGAAATACATCTTCCTTTTAATATAGATGAAGACGTAACACGAAAAGAAACACTCTTACAAAAAAACTAACAAAACAAACAAACGACCGTGAAGCTATGAACGTAGTGCACACACAGGCTACAAACGTATAACATAGACAATTCCCCACAAACAACTAAAGCCTATGGTTGCCTTAAATATGGCTCCCAATCAGAGACAACAATAACCAGCTGTCTCTAATTGAGACCCAATTCAGGCAACCATAGACTTTCCTAGACACCTACACTCAACCATAGACACAGCTAGACTACTATACTAAACATAAACCCAACTACTCTAATAAACCCCCTAAACCTTACAACCACCCTAGACACTACAAAAACCACATACATTCCCCATGTCACACCCTGACCTAACTAAAATAATAAAGAAAACAAAGAATACTAAGGCCAGGGCGTGACATAACCCCCCCCTTAAGGTGCGAACTCCGGGCGCACCAGCACATAGTCTAGGGGGGGGTCTGGGTGGGCGTCCTTCCACGGCGGCGGCTCCGGCACTGGTCGTGGTCCCCACCCCACCATAGTCACTACCCGCTTACGTAGCCTCCTCCAAATGGCCACCCTCCACATTAACCCCACTGGATTAAGGGGCAGCACCGGACTAAGGGGCAGCACCGGACTAAGGGGCAGCACCGGACTAAGGGGCAGCACCGGACTAAGGGGCAGCACCGGACTAAGGGGCAGCACCGGGATAAGGGGCAGCACCAGGATAAGGGGCAGCACCGGACTGAGGGACGGCAGCTCCGGACTGAGGGACGGATCCTGGCTGGATGACGGCTCTGGCGGATCCTGGCTGGACGGCTCTGGCGGATCCTGGCTGGACGGCTCATGGTTGGCTGACGGATCTGGCTGCTCATGGCTGGCTGACGGATCTGGCTGCTCATGGCTGGCTGACGGATCTGGCTGCTCATGGCTGGCTGACGGATCTGGCTGCTCATGGCTGGCTGACGGATCTGGCTGCTCATGGCTGGCTGACGGATCTGGCTGCTCATGGCTGGCTGACGGATCTGGCTGCTCATGGCTGGCTGACGGATCTGGCTGCTCATGGCTGGCTGACGGCTCTGGACGCTCATGGCTGGCTGACGGCTCTGGACGCTCATGGCTGGCTGGCGGCTCTGGCAGATCCTGGCTGGCTGGCGGCTCTGGCAGATCCTGTCTGGTTGGCGGCTCTGGCAGATCCTGTCTGGTTGGCGGCTCTGGCAGATCCTGTCTGGTTGGCGGCTCTGGCAGATCCTGTCTGGTTGGCGGCTCTGGCAGATCCTGTCTGACGAATGGCTCTAGCGGCTCCTGACTGACTAACGGCTCTGACGGCTCGGGACAGACGGGCGGCTCTAATGGCTCGGGGCAGACGGATGGCTCAGACGGCACTGGGCAGACGGATGGCTCAGACGGCGCTGGGGAGACGGATGGCTCAGATGGCGCTGGGGAGACGGATGGCTCAGACGGCGCTGGGGAGACGGATGGCTCAGACGGCGCTGGGGAGACGGATGGCTCAGATGGCGCTGGGGAGACGGATGGCTCAGATGGCGCTGGGGAGACGGATGGCTCTGGCCGGATGAGGCGCACTGTAGACCTGGTGCGTGGTGCCGGAACTGGAGGCACCGGGCTAAGGACACGCACCTTCAGGCTAGTGCGGGGAGAAGGAACAGGGCATACTGGACCCTGGGAGCGCACATTAGGCCTAGTGCGTGGTGCCGGAACTGGTGGTACCGGACTGGGGACACGCATCTCAGGGCTAGTGCGGGGAGCAGCAACAGGACGCACAGGACTCTGGGGACACACAGGAGGCTTGGTGCTTGGTTTAGGCACTGGTGGTAAAGGGCTGGAGACACGCACCATAGGGCTAGTGCGTGGATGAGGCACTGGTGGTACTGGGTTGGGGCGGCGAGGTGGCGCCGGAAATACCGGACCGTGCAGGCGTACTGGCTCCCTTGAGCACTGAGCCTGCCCAACCTTACCTGGTTGTATGCTCCCCGTCGCCCGACCAGTGCGGGGAGGTGGAATAACCCGCACCGGGCTATGTAGGTGAACCGGGGACACCATGCGTAAGGCTGGTGCCATGTAAGCCGGCCCGAGGAGACGCACTGATGACCAGATGCGTTGGGCCGGCTTCATGACATCCGGCTCAATGCTCAGTCTAGCCCGGCCGATACGTGGAGCTGGAATGTACCGAACCGGGCTATGCACGCGTACAGGAGACACCATGCGCTCTACGGCGTAACACGGTGTCTGCCCGTACTCTCGCTCTCCACGGTAAGTACAGGGAGTAGGCACAGGTCTCCTACCTGAATTCGCCACACTCCCTTTAAGGCCCCCCCCCAAGAAATTTTTGGGTAGTACTCACGGGCTTCCAGCCTTGCTTCCGTGCTGCCTCCTCATATCGCCTCCTCTCGGCTTTAGCTGCCTCCAGCTCTTCACGAGGGAGGCGATATTCTCCCGGTTGTGCCCAAGGCAAGGAAATACCATCCAGTATTTCCTCCCATGTCCATGAATCCTGTGAAGGTGGATCCTGTTGCCGCTTTACACGCCGCTTGGTCGTAGATTGGTGGGTAATTCTGTCACGATCGTCAATAGGAGAGAGAGATGACCAAGGCGCAGCGTGTGAGAAATACATCTTCCTTTTAATATTGATGACGAAGACGTAACACGAAAAGAAACACTCTTACAAAAAAAACTAACAAAACAAAACAAACGACCGTGAAGCTAAGAACGTAGTGCACACACAGGCTACAAACGTATAACATAGACAATTACCCACCACAAACTAAAGCCTATGGTTGCCTTAAATATGGCTCCCAATCAGAGACAACAATAACCAGCTGTCTCTAATTGAGACCCAATTCAGGCAACCATAGACTTTCCTAGACACCTACACTCAACCATAGACACAGCTAGACTACTATACTAAACATAAACCCAACTACTCTAATAAACCCCCTAAACCTTACAACCACCCTAGACACTACAAAAACCACATACATTCCCCATGTCACACCCTGACCTAACTAAAATAATAAAGAAAACAAAGAATACTAAGGCCAGGGCGTGACAATAGTAATGACAGATCCCCCAGTTTCTCCCTGCTTTACACTGTGGAGAGTGGCATAGTAATGACAGATCCCCCAGTTTCTCCCTGCCTTACACTGTGGAGAGTGGCATAGTATTGACAGATCCCCCAGTTTCTCCCTGCTTTACACTGTGAAGATTCGCATAGTAATGACAGATCCCCCAGTTTCTCCCTGCCTTACACTGTGGAGAGTGGCATAGTAATGACAGATCCCCCAGTTTCTCCCTGCTTTACACTGTGGAGAGTGGCATAGTAATGACAGATTCCCCAGTTTCTCCCTGCCTTACACTGTGGAGAGTGGCATAGTAATGACAGATCCCACAGTTTCTCCCTGCTTTACACTGTGGAGAGTGGCATAGTAATGACAGATCCCCCAGTTTCTCCCTGCCTTACACTGTGGAGAGTGGCATAGTAATGACAGATCCCCCAGTTTCTCCCTGCTTTACACTGTGGAGAGTGGCATAGTAATGACAGATCCCCCAGTTTCTCCCTGCTTTACACTGTGAAGAGTGACATAGTAATGACAGATCCCCCAGTTTCTCCCTGCCTTACACTGTGGAGAGTGGCATAGTAATGACAGATCCCCCAGTTTCTCCCTGCTTTACACTGTGGAGAGTGGCATAGTAATGACAGATCCCCCAGTTTCTCCCTGCCTTACACTGTGGAGAGTGGCATAGTAATGACAGATCCCCCAGTTTATCCCTGCCTTACACTGTGGAGAGTGGCATAGTAATGACAGATCCCCCAGTTTCTCCCTGCTTTACACTGTGGAGAGTGACATAGTAATGACAGATCCCCCAGTTTCTCCCTGCCTTACACTGTGGAGAGTGACATAGTATTGACAGATCCCCCAGTTTCTCCCTGCTTTACTCTGTGGAGAGTGACATAGTATTGACAGATCCCCCAGTTTCTCCCTGCTTTACACTGTGGAGAGTGACATAGTAATGACAGATCCCCCAGTTTCTCCCTGCTTTACACTGTGGAGAGTGGCATAGTAATGACAGATCCCCCAGTTTCTCCCTGCTTTACACTGTGGAGAGTGGCATAGTAATGACAGATCCCCCAGTTTCTCCCTGCCTTACACTGTGGAGAGTGGCATAGTAATGACAGATCCCCCAGTTTCTCCCTGCCTTACACTGTGGAGAGTGGCATAGTAATGACAGATCCCCCAGTTTCTCCCTGCTTTACACTGTGGAGAGTGGCATAGTAATGACAGATCCCCCAGTTTCTCCCTGCTTTACACTGTGGATAGTGGCATAGTAATGACAGATCCCCCAGTTTCTCCCTGCTTTACACTGTGGAGAGTGGCATAGTAATGACAGATCCCCCAGTTTCTCCCTGCCTTACACTGTGGAGAGTGGCATAGTAATGACAGATCCCCCAGTTTCTCCCTGCCTTACACTGTGGAGAGTGGCATAGTAATGACAGATCCCCCAGTTTCTCCCTGCCTTACACTGTGGAGAGTGGCATAGTAATGACAGATCCCCCAGTTTCTCCCTGCCTTACACTGTGGAGAGTGACATAGTAATGACAGATCCCCCAGTTTCTCCCTGCTTTACACTGTGGAGAGTGGCATAGTAATGACAGATCCCCCAGTTTCTCCCTGCTTTACACTGTGGAGAGTGGCATAGTAATGACAGATCCCCCAGTTTCTCCCTGCTTTACACTGTGGAGAGTGGCATAGTAATGTCAGATCCCCCAGTTTCTCCCTGCTTTACACTGTGGAGAGTGGCATAGTAATGACAGATCCCCCAGTTTCTCCCTGCTTTACACTGTGGAGAGTGGCATAGTAATGTCAGATCCCCCAGTTTCTCCCTGCTTTACACTGTGGAGAGTGGCATAGTAATGACAGATCCCCCAGTTTCTCCCTGCTTTACACTGTGGAGAGTGACATAGTAATGACAGATCCCCCAGTTTCTCCCTGCCTTACACTGTGGAGAGTGGCATAGTAATGACAGATCCCCCAGTTTCTCCCTGCCTTACACTGTGGAGAGTGGCATAGTAATGACAGATCCCCCAGTTTCTCCCTGCTTTACACTGTGGAGAGTGGCATAGTAATGACAGATCCCCCAGTTTCTCCCTGCCTTACACTGTGGAGAGTGGCATAGTAATGACAGATCCCCCAGTTTCTCCCTGCCTTACACTGTGGAGAGTGACATAGTAATGACAGATCCCCCAGTTTTTCCCTGCTTTACACTGTGGAGAGTGGCATAGTAATGACAGATCGGTATCTCAATGCATTCTTAGTCTCAATTACTTTACATTTCACAGTGTGCAGAACTCCACAATCAACCCAACAGTTCCGGGCACGGTTGACCAGGCACTCCTCCTCCTGGCGCGTCTTGATGTTCTTCTTCAGATATTCAGTTCGTCCTTCCAATGGCACATGTTCAAAGTGGATGGCCCTTGATAATGCCTCTCACCTGAGCCGCCACTGTCCTGTACAGTCCATTATGTCTTGTCCATTGTTCCCACCAGTACACCAGCAACATGAAAGAAGTGGACAGGATCTCTCTCCATGCTCCACGTGGACTCATGTCACACTCCCGAGAGAAAAGGCAGTCGATAGCTTCAACTGGATGCTTTATACTCCCCTTATCACACTGTCGACCTTATCGCAGAGTCACAGGGTCAGGAAGTTAGAGGACTAATCCTTAGGGAGGAATCTCGATCATTCAGCAGACCCAATCTGGTGAGATGTGTTTAGAAACAAAACAAACATACAAATGCAACAATACACTCCTTCATATATCACTCAGTACACTCCTTCATATATCACTCAATACACTTCTATATATCACTCAATACACTCCTTCATATATCACTCAATACACTTCTATATATCACTCAATACACTCCTTCATATATCACTCAATACACTTCTATATATCACTCAATACACTCCTTCATATATCACTCAATACACTTCTATATATCACTCAATACACTCCTTCATATATCACTCAATACACTTCTATATATCACTCAATACACTCCTTCATATATCACTCGATACACTCCTATATATCACTCAGTACACTCCTTCATATATCACTCAATACACTCCTATATATCACTCAGTACACTCCTTCTATATATCACTCAATACACTCCTATATATCACTCAATACACTCCTATATATCACTCAATACACTCCTTCATATATCACTCAATACACTCCTTCATATATCACTCAATACACTCCTATATATCACTCAATACACTCCTTCATATATCACTCAATACACTCCTATATATCACTCAATACACTCCTTCATATATCACTCAATACACTCCTATATATCACTCAGTACACTCCTTCATATATCACTCAGTACACTCCTATATATCACTCAGTACACTCCTTCATATATCACTCAGTACACTCCTTCATATATCACTCAATACACTCCTTCATATATCACTCAATACACTCCTCCTATATATCACTCAGTACACTCCTTCATATATCACTCAATACACTCCTCCTATATATCACTCAGTACACTCCTCCTATATATCACTCAGTACACTCCTCCTATATATCACTCAGTACACTCCTATATATCACTCAATACACTCCTTCATATATCACTCAGTACACTCCTTCATATATCACTCAATACACTCCTATATATCACTCAGTACACTTCTATATATCACTCAGTACACTTCTATATATCACTCAATACACTTCTATATATCACTCAGTACACTTCTATATATCACTCAGTACACTTCTATATATCACTCAGTACACTTCTATATATCACTCAGTACACTTCTATATATCACTCAGTACACTTCTATATATCACTCAGTACACTTCTATATATCACTCAGTACACTTCTATATATCACTCAATACACTTCTATATATCACTCAGTACACTTCTATATATCACTCAGTACACTTCTATATATCACTCAGTACACTTCTATATATCACTCAGTACACTTCTATATATCACTCAATACACTCCTATATATCACTCAGTACACTTCTATATATCACTCAATACACTTCTATATATCACTCAGTACACTTCTATATATCACTCAGTACACTTCTATATATCACTCAGTACACTTCTATATATCACTCAGTACACTTCTATATATCACTCAGTACACTTCTATATATCACTCAATACACTTCTATATATCACTCAGTACACTTCTATATATCACTCAGTACACTCCTATATATCACTCAGTACACTTCTATATATCACTCAATACACTCCTTCTATATATCACTCAATACACTTCTATATATCACTCAATACACTTCTATATATCACTCAATACACTTCTATATATCACTCAATACACTTCTATATATCATTCAATACACTTCTATATATCACTCAATACACTCCTTCATATATCACTCAGTACACTTCTATATATCACTCAATACACTTCTATATATCACTCAATACACTCCTTCATATATCACTCAATACACTTCTATATATCACTCAACACATTTGTATATATAACTGAATACACTCCTTCATATATCACTCAATACACTCCTTCATATATCACTCAATACACTTCTATATATCACTCAATACACTCCTTCATATATCACTCAATACACTTCTTTATATCAGTCGAGGTGTGCAAACTTCAATCCAAAAACCTCAAAGGACTGGTAATTCCCCCATTTTGACACAAGACTCACAACGTGATTAATGTGTAAAAAACACACTGCAAATCAAAGTATAATTACAACCCTTAATAACTCCTTAAAGAAAGAACTCATAACTTAATTAAAGGAATAGAAAAATAGACTAGAGACATTTCTATCCTTCTCGTGGTCTGAATCACACATATTGTACGTATTTTTCGGGGGTAGCGGAAAAATACCGAAGTGTAGTTGTGGGGCCGTTGATCATTTGAAAAGTGAGTGTAGGGGCAGTTTTGGCTAAATTTATGACAGGAAATTATGGGGAATTCCCTTACCCCAACCAATGAAACTATAAACGCTTATGGGATTTTCTCCGTCTGGTTAATGCATTTAAATAACATAGCACATACGGCATGAAAATTATTATTTTTTCCGCAGTAAGTGTTAGGGAGAATTAACACTGAATGTAGACATAACTTGTAACGACATAAGAAACCAAATTAGGGTTTCCATCAAATTAAAAATCATTGCAGAGAAAATATGATGAGAGAGAATACAGGATACGGGATTCGTTCGAACGTGATTGATGACCTATTTTATGTATCACGTGGTTATGCCCTTTTATGGACATCCTGTCTGGATGTTCTCACCCTATGGAGTGAGTGTTTATGTATCACGTGGTTATGCCCTTTTATGGACATCCTGTCTGGATGTTCTCACCCTATGGAGTGAGTGTTTATGTATCACGTGGTTATGCCCTTTTATGGACATCCCGTCCGGATGTTCTCACCCTATGGAGTGAGTGTTTATGTAACCTGATAGTGCAGCTGTTCCTTTGAAGTAAAGCATCTGTTTGAAATAAAACTGTCCTGGTGATTGATGTGTTGTGACCTTGTTGAACTGTGGAATGTGTTCGAACATTTCAAAACATTTGATTTTGTAGTGAACTTATGTCTCTGCTGTTTAGGTATCTTGTATATGAAACAGTAATTTCCGGGGTAGGTATGCCTCTGTATAGGTAAGATCTGTGAACACTACGTGCGCCAATAAACCTCAACAGAGATAAACCACTGAAGACTCTAAAGAATAAATAAATAAAACATCTCTCCTAGACCAATTGTCGGTGTATTGTGTCCTTCGTGTCATGAACACAATGACAAAACCATCGAAGCCATTCATTGTGATGCCCCTGATTGTTTTAATGGTGTGCTGGATATGAGTGAAGGACATTTGGGCTACATTTTCCAACCGGACGATTCAACGATTTTCACAAACGGCTGCCTCAGCACCCTTTTTTAACCAAAACAGGGAGTTTTTCTCCTGCGTTGAGGATGAGAGAATGGCTTAAGATAAGACTTGCTCCTTGTCAGATCTAACAGGCCCTGAGTGGAACATCCCTGCCTGGGTACGCACTGGAAGAGGAAGTCTGGAGGCGAGATGATTTGAAAGCCCTAAGAATCTCTTCAGTGGCATATAGGCCAGACTCCAAAGTGACACTTTTAGGTTGATATGAATTCAATAGTTCAGATGTCACCAGATCAGTTAGTTGGTCTGTATTTTCCATAGCCTGCACAGAGGTCAACTATTTTGTGCCTGTCTTTAGCTTTAGGTGGGGAGATTATCATAAAGTCCTTGACATGATGAGACAAGTGGAAAATCTTTTCCAACATGGTGAACATTTACGTCGATGGGCCCTTCTGTCCTGAAGACAGAACCTGGGCCTAAAGGCAAGAAGGTCTATCCTGGAAAGAAAACATACGACTGATGGGGGTGTCGGCTTCCCCAGGCCTTTTTCTCTAAGAAAGGAATTAGAGAATAGTGACATATAATCATGTACGTATATGTAGTATTGTTCAGTAATAATGTGTAATATGTATGCATTCTGGTACTAAAGACTTAAAGATTTACAATGAATGAAATATCAGGCTGTCTCTCTGTTTATCCCCTGTGAGGGGTGTGTGTGTGTGTGTGTGTGTGTGTGTGTGTGTGTGTGTGTGTGTGTGTGTGTGTGTGTGTGTGTGTGTGTGTGTGTGTGTGTGTGTGTGTGTGTGTGTGTGTGTGTGTGTGTGTGTGTGTGTCTCTCTCTGTGTCTCTCTCTCTCTGTGTCTCTCTCTCTCTGTGTCTCTCTCTCTCTCTCTCTCTCTCTCTGTCTCTCTCTCTCTCTCTCTCTCTCTCTCTCTCTCTCTCTCTCTCTCTCTCTCTCTCTCTCTCTCTCTCTCTCTCTCTCTCTCTCTCAATTCAATTCAATTGACTTTATTGACATGGCAAGTTATTATTACTTACATTGTCAAAGTATACATATCGAAAAATTTAAATAAAATATATATGTATATATATACACAAAATATATATATATTTATATATAAATAAATGGTGGGACTAACAGCAATAATAATAGTAGTAGTGGACATGGGATTACCATTAATAACAGCTACAACAACAATATTAATCAGAACAACAATACATTAAAGCAACAGTAGTAGACCAGTGTCAACATGACTGAGAAGACACATGACCTGGTATGAAAGACAAAACAAAACTAAGCTAAATGGGAAATATTATCAACATTACTTTGCATTTTTCACTGGCTGTCCCTCAGGCTGTGGCAGGAGGACACATATTTGGCTGCCAAAACTGCACATTTTGGCTTTTCACCCAATAAATATTTGAATTTTTCTTCATCTTTTATAGTTTCAAATTCTTTGTATTGAATTATAATTTTGGGAAAGAAATATGCTCTTAGGTCTGAGTATTTGTCACAGTGTAGTAGGAAATGCACTTCTGTCTCTACCTCTCCCCTGGAGCAGAGTGAGCACAGCCTGTCCTCTCTGGGCAGCCAGGTTTGTCTGTGACGACCGGTCTCTATAGCCAGACTGTGCTCACTGAGTCTGTACCTAGTCAATGTTTTCCTCAGTTTTCTATCAGTCACAGTGGTCAGATAGTCTGCCACCATGTACTGTCTGTTTAGAGCCAAATAGCATTGAAGTTTACTTTGATTTTTTGTGGTGTCTTTCCAATAGGTTATATATTTTTCTTTTTGTTTTGTGATGATTTGGTTGGGCCAGATTTTCTGAGGGCTGTCCCGAGGCTCTATGGGGTTGGTTTGGGTTGGTGAACTGAGCCTCAGAACCAGCTGGCTGAGGGGACTCTTCTCTGGTTTCATCTCTTGACATTGTAGAGCTGTGTGATGGAATGTTTTAGGGTCACTTGTTTTTAGATGGTTGTAAAATTTGATGATTTTTCTATTCGAATGAGGAGGGGATATTGGCCCAATTCTGCCCTACATGCGTTATTTGCAGTTTTTCTTTGTACTTGCAATACAGTCTTGCAAAACTCTGCATGCAATACTTCAATTGGATGTTTGTCCCATTTAGTAAATTCATTATTAGAGAGTGGACCCCATACTTCACTGCCATATAGAGCAATTGGTTCTATAACTGATTGAAAAATTTTGAGCCAGATTCTAATTGGAATTTCAATTTTGATGTTCCTTTTAATGGCATAGAATGCTCTTCTTGCTTTGTCTCTCAGCTCATTCACAGCCATGTGAAAGCTACCTGTGTTGCTGATATTTAGTCCTAGATATGTGTCGTTTTTGGTGTGTTCTAATAGAACTGTGTCCAAATAGAATTTATATTTGTCATCCTTATTTCCGGACCTTTTTTGGAATATCATTATATTTGTTTTTTTTAGGTTAACGGTCAGAGCCCAAGTCTGACAGAACCTGTGAAGATGATCTAGGTGCTGCTGTAACCCCTCTTTAGTGGGAGACAGCAGCACCAGGTCATCTGCGTACAGCAGACACTTGATTTCAGTGTTGTGTAGGGTGATACCAGGTGCTGCCGATTCTTCTAATGTTTTTGCCAATTCATTAATGTAGATGTTAAATAATGTTGGGCTTATTGGGCAGCCCTGTTTCACTCTACACTCTCTCTACACTCTTTCTCTCTCTCTGTGTCTCTCTCTCTCTCTGTGTCTCTCTCTCTCTCTGTGTCTCTCTCTCTCTCTCTCTGTGTGTCTCTCTCTCTCTGTGTCTCTCTCTCTCTCTCTCTCTCTCTCTCTCTCTCTCTCTCTCTCTCTCTCTCTCTCTCTCTCTCTCTCTCTCTCTCTCTCTCTCTCTCTCTCTCTCTCTCTCTCTCTCTCTCTCTCTCTATGTGTCTCTCTCTCTCTATGTGTCTCTCTCTCTCTATGTCTCTCTCTCTCTCTCTCTCTCTCTCTCTCTCTCTCTCTCTCTCTCTCTCTCTCTCTCTGTGTGTCTCTCTCTGTGTGTCTCTCTCTCTCTCTCTGTGTCTCTCTCTCTCTGTGTGTCTCTCTCTCTGTGTCTCTCTCTCTGTCTCTCTCTCTCTCTCTCTGGACTCATTCCCTGTCACATTTCTCAGCCTCATGGACTCAGATATGAAAGACAGGGAACGGTAACTCTTTACAATAAGGGTACATTAGTTAATGCATTAGTTAACCTGAATAAATAAGTAATTTAATATCTACTAAGTATTTATTAATTGTATGCATGTTTACTAAGCCATAAAAAATGCATTAATAAATTATTTTAAAAAGCTGATAATGCATGTTAGTTAATAGTTATAAAACTTTAATTTCCTGCATCTAAACAATTCAGAGACAAATGGTCTGTTAGGAAGAGAATTAATAATTAATATTAACAGTATGATAAGGTTTTATCATGTATCAATTATTTTTAGTGATGCAGGTTCATGTTATTGAGAGATTGTCTTTATTATAGTTTAAAAATAGCTCACCATTGACTAACTGATGTGCCATGACAACTTGAAAAGCAACTGCAAACGAAGAAAACAAACTATTCAGAGTCATTTATCTTTAATTTCAAAAGCAGGATTAGCAACATCACACAGTTTCATCACAAGTTTAGCTAATGTTAGTTAACCTGAAAGGTTAGTCTACCTAAACAGTAGCTAGCTAATGAAAGGTTAGTCTACCTAAACAGTAGCTAGCTAACAGCAGATCATGACTTAGTATAAAAGTCTGCATTGAACTTCAAATAATTTTTTTCTTCGGTAGCTACATGTTTGCTGTTTGCTGTCTCTTGTAAATTCCTCTGTCATTATTTTTAACTGTTATATATGGCTCGTTAACTAATCATTAGATAGGTGGAAAGCTTTTTTGTGATGACATGTTTTATTTGTCATGTTGGTGAGCTGCAGTCAGTGACAGATCTTGGTTTGAGTATTGAAGTGTAGACTGTTGACCCCTGGAGGTGGGAGTTGAAGTAGCTGGGTCATTTCCTAGCCTACATTCTTCTGGAACAGAGAGATGCAATCTTCCACTCACAGGTCACGTCAAACCAGAGCTTCTCACCCGCAGCGTTCATCTGCAGACAGTTCTCTTTTCCTCCAGTGTTATTGGGCTCATCGGTGTTCCAGTGAGTGTAATCAAATCTGGACCCATCTGACCACATCCATAAGCCCTCCTTGACTGCATCAAAACCTCCAATAAAGGTGTCAGGTAGGTGACCATTGGTGTCCTTTGTCAGTGATTGCATGAACTGGTACTCTAAAAGGTTATGCACGGATGCTAGGTTCCCACCAAGTGCCAAACAGTTTTGCTCCGAATCTGACCATGACTGTGGAATGCTGACAAACTTGAAACAGCGTGATCCATATGGGTGCCAGTCTGAGGGACATGAACTTTCCTTTATCCCCTCCCGCACTGCTGCTACCTGAACCTCGACAGGAGGAGTCTGTTCCACCTTAGTCTTCAGTAAGGGTTCTAAACCAAGGAGCTGGGTCAGGTTTGCGTCGCCCAGTGCAATGCCAGCACTCAGAAGCAGAAGGACGGCCAACTTCTCCATGGTAATCTGTTCCTGTCAGAGAAGGAATCACAGGTGGTAGTCTGTAGGTTCTGTTCAGCTTGAGAAAGAGGAACACTTTTATACATGTAGCTCACCAAGCCACAAGGACGAAGTACAAAACATGTATTTACACTGATTCCAATGTACCAAAAAACATGTTGACACTGATTCCACATCCTACTGGGAAATGTTTCATAATCCTTGTGCCAAATATACACTGAGTGTACAAAACATTAAGGTCCCCTGCTCTTTCCATGACCCAGACTGACCAGGTGAATCCAGGTGAAAGCTATGATCCCTCATTAATGTCACTTGTTAAATCCACTTCAATCAGTGTAGATGAAGGGGAAGAGACTGGTTAAAAAAAGATTTTGGAGTGTTGAGACAATTGAGAGATGGATTGTGTATGTGCCATTCAGAGGGTGAAGACAATAGATTTAAGTGCCTTTGAACGGGGTATGATAGTAGGTGCCAGATGCACCTGTTCCTGTCAAGAACTGCAACGCTGCTGGGTTTTTACGCTCAACAGTTTCTGGTGTGTACAACATATTAGGAACACCTTCCTAATATTGAGTTGCAGCTCCCCCCACCGAATACGAAGAATCAAATCAAATGTATTTATATAGCCCTTCTTACATCAGCTGATATCTCAAAGTGCTGTACAGAAACCAAGTTTAAAACCCCAAACAGCAAGCAATGCAGGTGAAGAAGCATTATAAACATGATAATAAGGTTGTCCAGCCAATAACAAAAACCTTTTAGCAGCAAAAACTAAAATACATAAATACAGATGTATAAATAAAAATGAATGAAACTGAAAAAAGCATTTAAACCCGGTCGGGCACCTAAGAAGGGTAACAGTCTGTAATGTCCATTGGGGGGGGGGGGGGGGGGGGGGGCAGGGTAACAGTCTGTAATGTCCATTGGATGGTGGGGGCAGGGTAACAGTCTGTAATGTCCATTGGATGGTGGGGGCAGGGTAACAGTCTGTAATGTCCATTGAATGGGGGGGGGGGGGGGCAGGGTAACAGTCTGTAATGTCCATTGGGGGGTGGGGGCAGGGTAACAGTCTGTAATGTCCATTGGATGGTGGGGGCAGGGTAACAGTCTGTAATGTCCATTGGGTGGTGGGGGCAGGGTAACAGTCTGTAATGTCCATTGGGTGGTGGGGGCAGGGTAACAGTCTGTAATGTCCATTGGGTGGTGGGGGCAGGGTAACAGTCTGTAATGTCCATTGGGGGGTGGGGGCAGGGTAACAGTCTGTAATGTCCATTGAATGGGGGGGGGGGGGGGGCAGGGTAACAGTCTGTAATGTCCATTGGATGGTGGGGGCAGGGTAACAGTCTGTAATGTCCATTGGGGGGTGGGGGGGGGGGGGGGGGGGCAGGGTAACAGTCTGTAATGTCCATTGAATGGGGGGGGGGGGGGGGGGGGGGGGGGCAGGGTAACAGTCTGTAATGTCCATTGGATGGTGGGGGCAGGGTAACAGTCTGTAATGTCCATTGGGGGGTGGGGGGGGGGGCAGGGTAACAGTCTGTAATGTCCATTGAATGGGGGGGGGGGGGGGGGGCAGGGTAACAGTCTGTAATGTCCATTGGGGGGTGGGGGCAGGGTAACAGTCTGTAATGTCCATTGAATGGGGGGGAGGTGAGGTGCAGGGTAAATGTTCCTGTGTGGAGGTGGGGTGCAGGGTAAATGTTACTGTGTGGAGGTGCAGGGTAAATGTTACTGTGTGGAGGTGAGGTGCAGGGTAAATGTTCCTGTGTGGAGGTGCAGGGTAAATGTTACTGTGTGGAGGTGAGGTGCAGGGTAAATGTTACTGTGTGGAGGTGCAGGGTAAATGTTACTGTGTGGAGGTGCAGGGTAAATGTTACTGTGTGGAGGTGCAGGGTAAATGTTCCTGTGTGGAGGTGGGGTGCAGGGTAAATGTTACTGTGTGGAGGTGCAGGGTAAATGTTACTGTGTGGAGGTGCAGGGTAAATGTTCCTGTGTGGAGGTGAGGTGCAGGGTAAATGTTACTGTGTGGAGGTGCAGGGTAAATGTTACTGTGTGGAGGTGCAGGGTAAATGTTCCTGTGTGGAGGTGCAGGGTAAATGTTACTGTGTGGTGGTGGGGTGCAGGGTAAATGTTACTGTGTGGAGGTGGGGTGCAGGGTAAATGTTACTGTGTGGAGGTGAGGTGCAGGGTAAATGTTCCTGTGTGGTGGTGAGGTGCAGGGTAAATGTTCCTGTGTGGTGGTGGGGTGCAGGGTAAATGTTCCTGTGTGGAGGTGGGGTGCAGGGTAAATGTTCCTGTGTGGTGGTGGGGTGCAGGGTAAATGTTACTGTGTGGAGGTGCAGGGTAAATGTTACTGTGTGGAGGTGCAGGGTAAATGTTACTGTGTGGAGGTGCAGGGTAAATGTTACTGTGTGGAGGTGAGGTGCAGGGTAAATGTTCCTGTGTGGAGGTGGGGTGCAGGGTAAATGTTCCTGTGTGGAGGTGCAGGGTAAATGTTACTGTGTGGTGGTGGGGTGCAGGGTAAATGTTACTGTGTGGAGGTGGGGTGCAGGGTAAATGTTCCTGTGTGGAGGTGAGGTGCAGGGTAAATGTTCCTGTGTGGAGGTGAGGTGCAGGGTAAATGTTCCTGTGTGGTGGTGGGGTGCAGGGTAAATGTTCCTGTGTGGGGGTGCAGGGTAAATGTTCCTGTGTGGTGGTGGGGTGCAGGGTAAATGTTACTGTGTGGAGGTGCAGGGTAAATGTTACTGTGTGGAGGTGAGGTGCAGGGTAAATGTTCCTGTGTGGAGGTGCAGGGTAAATGTTACCGTGTGGAGGTGCAGGGTAAATGTTCCTGTGTGGAGGTGCAGGGTAAATGTTACTGTGTGGAGGTGCAGGGTAAATGTTACTGTGTGGAGGTGAGGTGCAGGGTAAATGTTCCTGTGTGGAGGTGAGGTGCAGGGTAAATGTTACTGTGTGGAGGTGCAGGGTAAATGTTACTGTGTGGAGGTGAGGTGCAGGGTAAATGTTCCTGTGTGGAGGTGGGGTGCAGGGTAAATGTTACTGTGTGGAGGTGCAGGGTAAATGTTCTGTGTGGAGGTGCAGGGTAAATGTTACTGTGTGGAGGTGCAGGGTAAATGTTACTGTGTGGAGGTGAGTGCAGGGTAAATGTTACTGTGTGGTGGTGGTGCAGGGTAAATGTTCCTGTGTGGAGGTGAGGTGCAGGGTAAATGTTCCTGTGTGGAGGTGAGGTGCAGGGTAAATGTTCCTGTGTGGAGGTGAGGTGCAGGGTAAATGTTACTGTGTGGAGGTGAGGTGCAGGGTAAATGTTACTGTGTGGAGGTGCAGGGTAAATGTTCCTGTGTGGAGTCCTGGTCTAACTTATTAACTTAATACTCATACCTTATTGACCGTTGATTCAGTGGAACTCACAGGGAGGGTTTGGGGCATGTCTTTCAAACTTCCAAAGCATTTTATTTTATTTGACTTTTTTAATTAGAACATTGAATGTACAACAGTAAGTCTAAATTTATACCATGACATTAAAGTATAGTTCAGCAGATTTAAAATATTTAGATATTTTTTTCCTTACCTTGAAAGCAGTCTATGGATAAGGACTTGGAGTGACTGCAATCCCACTCAGAGTGACTGCAAGACCCCCCCCCCCCTCCCCAGGACATTTACCCTGCCCCCACCTCCACACAGAACATTTACCCTGCAACCCCACCACCCACAGGAACATTTACCCTGCACCTCACCTCCACACAGGAACATTTACCCTGCACCCCACCTCCACACAGTAACATTTACCCTGCACCCCACCTCCACACAGGAACATTTACCCTGCACCTCACCTCCACACAGGAACATTTACCCTGCTCCCCACCTCCACACAGGAACTTTACCCTGCCACTCCACACAGAACATTTACCCTGCACCTCACCTCCACACAGGACATTTACCCTGCACCCCACCACCACACGGAACATTTACCCTGCACCCCACCACCACACAGGAACTTTACCCTGCACCCCACCTCCACACAGGAACATTTACCCTGCACCTCACCTCCACACAGGAACATTTACCCTGCACCCCACCTCCACACGGAACATTTACCCTGCACCCCACTCTCCACACAGGAACATTTACCTGCACTCACCTCCACCAGTCCATTTCCCTGCACCTCCACACAGTAACATTTACCCTGCACCCCACCTCCACACAGAACATTTCCCGCACTCAACCAGAACATTTACCCTGCACCTCCACACAGTAACATTTACCCTGCACCACTCCACACAGTAACATTTACCCTGCACCTCCACACAGGAACATTTACCCTGCACCTCCACCACACAAACATTTACCCTGCACCTCACCTCCCACCAGTAACATTAACCCTGCACCTCACCTCCACACAGTAACATTTACCCTGCACCCCACCTCCACACAGTAACATTTACCCTGCACCTCCACACAGTAACATTTACCCTGCCACCTCCACACAGTAACATTTACCCTGCACCTCCACACAGGAACATTTACCCTGCACCTCACCTCCACACAGTAACTTTACCCTCACCCCCACCACGGAACATTTACCCTGCACCTCCACACAGTAACATTTACCCTGCACCTCACCTCCACCAGTAACATTTACCCTGCACCCCACCTCCACACAGTAACATTTACCCTGCACCTCCACACAGTAACATTTCCCTGCACACCCCACCACCACACAGTAACATTTACCCTGCACCTCACCTCCACACAGGAACATTTACCCTGCACCTCCACACAGGAACATTTACCCTGCACCCCACCTCCACACAGGAACATTTACCCTGCACCTCACCTCCACCAGGAACATTTACCCTGCACCTCACCTCCACACTAACATTTACCCTGCACCCCACCTCCACACAGGAACATTTACCCTGCACCCCACCTCCACACAGAACATTTACCCTGCACCTCACCTCCACACAGTAACATTTACCCTGCACCCCACCTCCACACAGTAACATTTACCCTGCACCCCACCTCCACACAGGAACATTTACCCTGCACCTCCACACAGTAACATTTACCCTGCACCCCACCTCCACACAGGAACATTTACCCTGCACCTCCACACGGAACATTTACCCTGCACCCCACTCCACACAGGAACATTTACCCTGCACCTCACCACTCCACACAGTAACATTTACCCTGCACCTCCACACAGACACATTTACCCTGCACCTCCACACAGTAACATTTACCCTGCACCTCCACACAGGAATATTTACCCTGCATCTCACCTCCACACAGAAATTTACCCTGCACCCACCTCCACACAGGAACATTTACCCTGCACCTCACCTCCACACAGTAACATTTACCCTGCACCCCCACCTCACACACAGTAACATTTACCCTGCACCCCACCTCCACACAGGAACATTTACCCTGCACCTCCACACAGTACATTTACCCTGCACCCCACCTCCACACAGGAACATTTACCCTGCACCTCCACACAGGAACATTTACCCTGCACCCCACCTCCACACAGGAACATTACCCTGCACCTCACCTCCACACAGTAACATTTACCCTGCACCTCCACACAGAACATTTACCATGCACCTCCACACAGTAACATTTACCCTGCACCTCCACACAGGAATATTTACCCTGCACTCACTCCACACAGGAACATTTACCCTGCACCCCACCTCCACACAGGAAACATTTACCCTGCACCTCCACACAGTAACATTTACCCTGCACCTCCACACAGTAACATTTACCTGCACCTCACCTCCACACAGTAACATTTACCCTGCACCTCCACACAGGAACATTACCCTGCACCTCACACTCCACACAGTAACATTTACCCTGCACCTCCACACAGTAACATTTACCCTGCACCTCACCTCCACACAGTAACATTTACCCTGCACCACCTCCACACAGTAACATTTACCCTGCACCTCACCTCCACACAGAACATTTACCCTGCACCTCCACACAGGAACATTTACCCTGCACCTCACCTCCACACAGTAACATTTACCCTGCACTCTCCACACAGTAACATTTACCCTGCACCTCACACGTACATTACCTGCACCCTCCACACAGGAACATTTACCCTGCACCTCCACACGTAACATTACCCCACCTCACCTCCACACAGTAACATTTACCCTGCACCCCCCACCACCACACTGTAACATTTACCCTGCACCTCACCTCCACACAGTAACATTTACCCTGCCCCTCACCTCCACACAGTAACATTTACCCTGCACCTCCACACAGGAACATTTACCCTGCACCCCACCACCACACAGTAACATTTACCCTGCACCTCACCTCCACACAGTAACATTTACCCTGCACCTCCACACAGTAACATTTACCCTGCACCTCACCTCCCACACAGTAACATTTACCCTGCACCTCCACACAGTAACATTTACCCTGCACCTCACCACCACACAGGAACATTTACCCTGCACCCCACCTCCACACAGTAACATTTACCCTGCACCCCACCACCACACAGTAACATTTACCCTGCACCTCCCACCAGTAACATTTACCCTGCACCTCACCCAACACAGGAAACATTTACCCTGCACCCACCTCCACACAGGAACATTTACCCTGCACCCCCACCTCCACACAGGTAAACATTTACCCTGCACCTCACCTCCACACAGTAACATTTACCCTGCACCTCCACACAGTACATTTCCCCTGCACCTCACCTCCAACACAGGAACATTTACCCTGCACCCCACCTCCACACAGTAACATTTACCCTGCACCTCACCACCACACAGTAACTTTACCCTGCACCTCCACACAGTACATTTACCCTGCACCCACCTCCCACAGGAACATTACCCTGCCCTCCACAGAACATTTACCCTGCACCCCACCTCCACACAGGAACATTTACCCTGCACCTCACCCCACACAGGAACATTTACCCTGCACCTCACCTCCACACAGTAACATTTACCCTGCACCTCACCTCCACACGGAACATTTACCCTGCACCCCACTCCACACAGGAACATTTACCACTGCACCCCACCTCCACACAGGAACATTTACCCTGCACCCCACCCCACACAGTAACATTTACCCTGCACCCACCTCCACACAGGAACATTTACCTGCCCTCCACACAGGAACATTTTCCCTGCACCTCCACACAGTAACATTTACCCTGCACCTCACCTCCACACAGTAACATTTACCCTGCACCTCCACAGGAACATTTACCCTGCACCTCACCACCCCACAGTAACATTTACCCTGCACCTCCCCTCCACACATAACATTTACCCTGCACCTCCACACAGTAACATTTACCCTGCACCTCCACACAGTAACATTTACCCTGCACCTCCACACAGGAACATTTACCCTGCACCCCACCCCACACAGGAACATTTACCCTGCACCTCCACACAGGAACATTTACCCTGCACCTCACCTCCACACAGTAACATTTACCCTGCACCTCACCTCCACACAGGAACATTTACCCTGCCCCTCACCTCCACACAGGAACATTTACCCTGCACCCCACCTCCACACAGGAACTTTTACCCTGCACCTCACCTCACACAGGAACATTTACCCTGCCCTCACCTCCACACAGTAACATTTACCCTGCACCCCACCTCCACACAGAACATTTACCCTGCACCTCACCTCCACACAGTAACATTTACCCTGCACCCCTCCACCCCACACAGGAACATTTACCCTGCACCTCACCTCCACACAGGAACATTTACCCTGCACCTCACCTCCACACAGTAACATTTACCCTCACCTCCACACAGGAACATTTACCCTACCCCCACCTCCACACAGGAACATTTACCCTGCACCTCACCTCCACACAGTAACATTTACCCTGCACCCCACCTCCACACAGGAACATTTACCCTGCACCTCCACACAGTAACATTTACCCTGCACCCCCCACCACACAGGAACATTTACCCTGCACCACCCACACGGTAACATTTACCCTGCACCTCCACACAGTAACATTTACCCTGCACCCCACCTCCACACAGGAAACATTTACCCTGCACCTCCACACAGGAACATTTACCCTCACACCCACCTCCACACAGGAACATTTTACCCTGCACCTCACCTCCACACAGTAACATTTACCCTGCACCTCCACACAGGAACATTTACCCTGCACCTCCACACAGTAACATTTACCCTGCACCTCCACACAGGAATATTTACCCTGCACCTCACCTCCACACAGGAACATTTACCCTGCACCTCCACACAGTAAACATTTACCCTGCACCTCCACACAGGAACATTTACCCTGCACCTCCACACAGGAACATTTACCCCTGCACCCCACCTCCACACAGGAACATTTCCCTGCACCCCACCTCCACACAGTAACATTTACCCTGCCCTCCCACAAGGAACATTTACCCTGCACCCCAACCCACCCCAGTAAACATTTACCTGCACCTCCACACAGTAACATTTACCCTGCACCTCACCTCCACACAGGAACATTTACCCTGCACCCACCTCCACACAGTAACATTTACCCTGCACCTCCACACAGTAACATTTACCCTGCACCTCCACACAGTAACATTTACCCTGCACCTCCACACAGTAACATTTACCCTGCACCTCACCTCCACACAGTAACATTTACCCTGCACCCCACCTCCACACAGTAACATTTACCCTGCACCTCCACACAGGAACATTTACCCTGCACCCCACCTCCACACAGGAACATTTACCCTGCACTCACCTCACACAGTAACATTTACCCTGCACCTCACCTCCACACAGGAACATTTACCCTGCACCCCACCTCCACACAGGAACATTTACCCTGCACCCCACCTCCACACAGGAACATTTACCCTGCACCCCACCTCCACACAGGAACATTTACCCTGCACCCCACCACCACACAGTAACATTTACCCTGCACCTCCACACAGAACATTTACCCTGCACCTCCACACAGTAACATTTACCCTGCACCCCACCCACACAGTAACATTTACCCTGCACCCCACCTCCACACAGGAACATTTACCCTGCACCCCACCTCCACACAGGAACATTTACCCTGCACCTCACCACCACACAGTAACATTTACCCTGCACCTCACCTCCACACAGTAACATTTACCCTGCACCTCCACACAGTAACATTTACCCTGCCCCTCCACACAGTAACATTTACCCTGCACCTCCACACAGGAACATTTACCCTGCACCTCACCTCCACACAGTAACATTTACCCTGCCCACCCACCACCCACACAGTAACATTTACCCTGCACCTCCACACAGAACATTTACCCTGCACCTCCACCAGGAACATTTACCCTGCACCTCCACACACCAGGACATTTACCCTGCACCCCACCAGGAACATTTACCCTGCACCTCCACCTCCACACAGGCAACATTTACCCTGCACC